>NC_047114.1:683105-951137 GCF_902500255.1 Thalassophryne amazonica | reverse complement strand
TATATACACACACACATATATATATATATATATATATACACACACACATATATATATATATATATATACACACACATATATATATATATATTATATATATAATATATATATACACACACATATATATATATATATATATATATATACACACACATATATATATATTATATATATATACACACGTTGGAAATGATCTGGTTGTTTCAGTGGGGTTTCAGCCTGTCGATCGGCGCTTGGAGCGTGGCGAGCTCTCAGCAGCTGTGTGCGGTCTTTAAACCGGCTGGAGCACTCCTTAATCTGTGTAATCCCCATAAAATCGTCCCTCAAAGCCATTTGAATTTTCCGAATGGTTACCACCTGGAGGTCTCTCTCAGTTTCTGGAAAAAATTGATGCAGCAAAGCTCCAAATCATTCAGACATTTATTCGCAATAAAAATCCGACGAGAGGGGTGGACCACTGCTCACACAAAGCCTGCTCACAGGCGAATGACGCAACTGACAGGCGTGAAAAAACTCACGCATGCACACCACGAAGGTTCAAGCTTGGCTGATGCAATCACACATGATTCAAATCCATATGGTTTTTGAAAAAATAAAAAGGTCGGATACTTTTCTAACAGACCGCGTATAATATATATATATATATATATATATATATATAATTGTTAAATTTTACAAGTTGGAGAAAAAACAAAGACATCACATCACCATTTCAGCAAAATGTCAAGACTTTGGCACAGCGACACTGTGCCATTGCTTAGGAAGAGTCCTGACTATTGATGTTTAAAAATGCAAAAGTACTCATCTGATTACTCGATTAATCGCCAGAATAATCTACAGAATACTCGATTACTAAAATAATCGATAACTGCAGCCCTAGTCGAGTTACCACTCTGAAGCAAGTATCTCCCACAAAAGAAGTGATGGAGTGGCAGAATTAGCTACAAAACAAGCTCAGAGAGGCAAGCCTGACACAGGGAAGATACACTTGGCGTCACAACCAGGTGCTGAAGTGCTTGGCTGCTGAACTCGAGAATAGGAGGGTAATTGTTAATACCATGCCCGTAAATCCCCAGTCTACCTTCCAACGCAAGATTTTTATTCGGGAAGGAGAAAAAAGAGGGAGCAAGTTATCATCGGAGCCGGGCCTGCTGAATATAGCCCGCGATTGGGAAATGCAAGTGGACCTCAGTCAGAGGCTCACTTTCCCACTTGAAATTTTGGCGACCAACTTGCGTCCTGACTTGGTCCTATGGTCTAAATCCTGCCGACGTGTTTTCATCGTTGAGCTGACGGTTCCAAGGGAGGATGCCATCGAGGAGGCATTTGAAAGGAAGCGACTGCGATATCTCAATTTAGCGGCTGAAGCAGAGGGGCGGGGATGGAGTGTGAAGGTGTGGCCTGTGGAGGTTGGTTGTAGAGGCTTTGTGGCTAGATCTACTACAAAGTTCTTGAAGGAAGTAGGGATCAGAGGGCAGGCCCAAAGGAAGTTAATTAAAGAACTTGCCACTGTAGCAGAACGGAGCAGTTATTGGTTATGGCTGAAACGTAAAGAGGCAACGTGGGCCACTGCACGCCCGGGTCTGATCAGCCTGGGATGGGCCAACCTCAGCAGAGGGTGTCTTGTTGTAAGTGGCCGAAACACTCAATGACGCTGCGGCAAACAACTGAAGATGTGGCACCTTGTGCTCATTGATCCCATTCTCATTTAAGAGGGTACCTCCAGCAATTGATTTGCTGACTATTTGGGATCTTTTTAACAGCTAGTCCTACTAAGAAGTTTTCACACAAGAGGAAATCAAACAAAGGGAAATAAGAGAAATGTAAGAGATACACAGGAGGGAACTGGCTGCACAAAGGTCTGAACTAGAGCGTTTACAAGCAGAAAAGGAAAAGCAAGCTGCACGTGCCAAATCAGAGACTTACGGCAAGGAACTTAACGTTGATGGGACAGTCAGTTCATATTGACTTCTCCTGTCAACCAAAGCTTTGCACAACCAACCCAGCACTCTCTGCAGGGTCACAGCACCCGCTCATGCAACAATACGCACCCGCCCCTGTCAACAATCCTGTACCACAACCACAGTTTCAAGTTGTCACTCCGTCACCTCCCACAGACATTTCCCAGCTGGCTAAAGCTGTAAACAGAATCCTGGTGCCAGTGCCCATTGTGCTCAGAGCAGATCCCATCACCGACACAGAACAGAAGGCTTCATTCATCTCAGGGAGAGGACGCTGGCATGGATTGTTCGCCGCTTCTCTGCAAATCCGTCCTTTCTGGGTCAATATTTTTCTGCTGTGGCTACTGCTAATTCCACAGCAAACTGCCACAAACCAGAGACTACTGCCACTTTCCATTTTTATCGCTGATCTCCTGCTGCTACCTGCTTGTTGCTGTGCTGAGTCCAGTGGAGTTTTCCAGTCCTGCTGCTGGGTCCGGTGAGTTTCCGGCCTGCTGCTCCGCGCGCCCTCGGGTGTGGGATTGTTCCCGCGGCTGCAGTGGTCCTGATGGTCGTCCTCTTTTCCGTCTCTTTTCGGGGGTGTATGCATCTGATGACCACGCGTCGCATCTAGATCCCGGCTAGCCGCTAGCACAACATGCAGCTGTTGTGCTCTGAAGCTCCGCCGCCGCAGCTCCGAGCTCCCGGTATTGGCAACCAGGCTCCCCTGCAGAAATTAGATCTTCCATGTCGTCCTCGGTACGTCCACAGGGGCTCCGGACGCCGGTTTGTGGTGCCCAGATGTGGTAACCACAGTTCCATCCTGCCGCTCTGGTCTGCATCACGTCCTGGCGCACAACTGACGCGTCACCGGCCACGTCATCCGAGCGCCGCTACTCTCAGCATTGAAAATGCTGAGAGGGAGCGGTGCACTGGAAAGCCTGGAGTGGATCTCAGTGTACTCTGTCCTCTCAAAAAGCAGGATCCTGAATCAGACATCACGTCCACCATCATAGTTGAACAGTTAAATATACAGTCACTGTCAAATAAAGCTGGACTAATTCATGACCACATCACGGAGAAGGGGCTGGATTTGCTCCTTCTGATGGAGACATCTCTCATTTCTAGAAATCTGGCCAATTTTCTTAAATCCTCCAAACCGTGACTATCCAGGGTTGGGACCAGGAAGCAAAGTTGTAGTCTTACACACCTCTCTGCAGCTTCTCTCCCCCTGCCATCCCCTCATTACCCCATCCCCGTAGAGACGGTGCCTGCTCCCAGACTACCAATAACCAGCAAAAATCTATTTAAGCATAAAAATTCAAAAAGAAAAAATAATATAGCACCTTCAACTGCACCACAGACTAAAACAGTTAAATGTGGTCTATTAAACATTAAGTCTCTCTCTTCTAAGTCCCTGTTGGTAAATGATATAATAATTGATCAACATATTGATTTATTCTGCCTTACAGAAACCTGGTTACAGCAGGATGAATATGTTAGTTTAAATGAGTCAACACCCCCGAGTCACACTAACTGTCAGAATGCTCGTAGCACGGGCCGGGGCGGAGGATTAGCAGCAATCTTCCATTCCAGCTTATTAATTAATCAAAAACCCAGACAGAGCTTTAATTCATTTGAAAGCTTGACTCTTAGTCTTGTCCATCCAAATTGGAAGTCCCAAAAACCAGTTTTATTTGTTATTATCTATCGTCCACCTGGTCGTTACTGTGAGTTTCTCTGTGAATTTTCAGACCTTTTGTCTGACTTAGTGCTTAGCTCAGATAAGATAATTATAGTGGGCGATTTTAACATCCACACAGATGCTGAGAATGACAGCCTCAACACTGCATTTAATCTATTATTAGACTCTATTGGCTTTGCTCAAAAGTAAATGAGTCCACCCACCACTTTAATCATATCTTAGATCTTGTTCTGACTTATGGTATGGAAATAGAAGACTTAACAGTATTCCCTGAAAACTCCCTTCTGTCTGATCATTTCTTAATAACATTTACATTTACTCTGATGGACTACCCAGCAGTGGGGAATAAGTTTCATTACACTAGAAGTCTTTCAGAAAGCGCTGTAACTAGGTTTAAGGATATGATTCCTTCTTTATGTTCTCTAATGCCATATACCAACAGAGTAGCTACCTAAACTCTGTAAGTGAGATAGAGTATCTCGTCAATAGTTTTACATCCTCATTGAAGACAACTTTGGATGCTGTAGCTCCTCTAAAAAAGAGAGCTTTAAATCAGAAGTGCCTGACTCCGTGGTATAACTCACAAACTCGTAGCTTAAAGCAGATAACCCGTAAGTTGGAGAGGAAATGGCGTCTCACTAATTTAGAAGATCTTCACTTAGCCTGGAAAAAGAGTCTGTTGCTCTATAAAAAAAGCCCTCCGTAAAGCTAGGACATCTTTCTACTCATCACTAATTGAAGAAAATAAGAACAACCCCAGGTTTCTTTTCAGCACTGTAGCCAGGCTGACAAAGAGTCAGAGCTCTATTGAGCTGAGTATTCCATTAACTTTAACTAGTAATGACTTCATGACTTTCTTTGCTAACAAAATTTTAACTATTAGAGAAAAAATTACTCATAACCATCCCAAAGACGTATCGTTATCTTTGGCTGCTTTCAGTGATGCCGGTATTTGGTTAGACTCTTTCTCTCTGATTGTTCTGTCTGAGTTATTTCATTAGTTACTTCATCCAAACCATCAACATGTTTATTAGACCCCATTCCTACCAGGCTGCTCAAGGAAGCCCTACCATTATTTAATGCTTCGATCTTAAATATGATCAATCTATCTTTGTTAGTTGGCTATGTACCACAGGCTTTTAAGGTGGCAGTAATTAAACCATTACTTAAAAAGCCATCACTTGACCCAGCTATCTTAGCTAATTATAGGCCAATCTCCAACCTTCCTTTTCTC
This sequence comes from Thalassophryne amazonica, assembly GCF_902500255.1. Taxonomy (NCBI): domain Eukaryota; kingdom Metazoa; phylum Chordata; class Actinopteri; order Batrachoidiformes; family Batrachoididae; genus Thalassophryne; species Thalassophryne amazonica. Next base: position 946,258 of record NC_047114.1, on the reverse strand, counting down.
TCAAAAATTCTTGAAAGGGTAGTTGTCAAACAGCTAACTGATCATCTGCAGAGGAATGGTCTATTTGAAGAGTTTCAGTCAGGTTTTAGAATTCATCATAGTACAGAAACAGCATTAGTGAAGGTTACAAATGATCTTCTTATGGCCTCGGACAGTGGACTCATCTCTGTGCTTGTTCTGTTAGACCTCAGTGCTGCTTTTGATACAGTTGACCATAAAATTTTATTACAGAGATTAGAGCATGCCATAGGTATTAAAGGCACTGCGCTGCGGTGGTTTGAATCATATTTGTCTAATAGATTACAATTGTTCATGTAAATGGGGAATCTTCTTCACAGACTAAAGTTAATTATGGAGTTCCACAAGGTTCTGTGCTAGGACCAATTTTATTCACTTTATACATGCTTCCCTTAGGCAGTATTATTAGACGGTATTGCTTAAATTTTCATTGTTACGCAGATGATACCCAGCTTTATCTATCCATGAAGCCAGAGGACACACACCAATTAGCTAAACTGCAGGATTGTCTTACAGACATAAAGACATGGATGACCTCTAATTTCCTGCTTTTAAACTCAGATAAAACTGAAGTTATTGTACTTGGCCCCACAAATCTTAGAAACATGGTGTCTAACCAGATCCTTACTCTGGATGGCATTACCCTGACCTCTAGTAATACTGTGAGAAATCTTGGAGTCATTTTTGATCAGGATATGTCATTCAAAGCGCATATTAAACAAATATGTAGGACTGCTTTTTTGCATTTACGCAATATCTCTAAAATCAGAAAGGTCTTGTCTCAGAGTGATGCTGAAAAACTAATTCATGCATTTATTTCCTCTAGGCTGGACTATTGTAATTCATTATTATCAGGTTGTCCTAAAAGTTCCCTAAAAAGCCTTCAGTTAATTCAAAATGCTGCAGCTAGAGTACTGACGGGGACTAGAAGGAGAGAGCATATCTCACCCATATTGGCCTCTCTTCATTGGCTTCCTGTTAATTCTAGAATAGAATTTAAAATTCTTCTTCTTACTTATAAGGTTTGAATAATCAGGTCCCATCTTATCTTAGGGACCTCGTAGTACCATATCACCCCAATAGAGCGCTTCGCTCTCAGACTGCAGGCTTACTTGTAGTTCCTAGGGTTTGTAAGAGTAGAATGGGAGGCAGAGCCTTCAGCTTTCAGGCTCCTCTCCTGTGGAACCAGCTCCCAATTCAGATCAGGGAGACAGACACCCTCTCTACTTTTAAGATTAGGCTTAAAACTTTCCTTTTTGCTAAAGCTTATAGTTAGGGCTGGATCAGGTGACCCTGAACCATCCCTTAGTTATGCTGCTATAGACGTAGACTGCTGGGGGTTCCCATGATGCACTGTTTCTTTCTCTTTTTGCTCTGTATGCACCACTCTGCATTTAATCATTAGTGATCGATCTCTGCTCCCCTCCACAGCATGTCTTTTTCCTGGTTCTCTCCCTCAGCCCCAACCAGTCCCAGCAGAAGACTGCCCCTCCCTGAGCCTGGTTCTGCTGGAGGTTTCTTCCTGTTAAAAGGGAGTTTTTCCTTCCCACTGTAGCCAAGTGCTTGCTCACAGGGGGTCGTTTTGACCGTTGGGGTTTTACATAATTATTGTATGGCCTTGCCTTGCAATATAAAGCGCCTTGGGGCAACTGTTTGTTGTGATTTGGCGCTATATAAAAAAATTGATTAAGATTATTAAGACATGGCAGCAGCCAGGGATATATTTATCCCTGAATGAAGCGTGAACCCCAGGGTACCGCTATATGGAGAGAGCCCCTACAACTGGCAGAGGAGGGGGCTTAGCCGCCTTCTACAGCAGTAATCTTGAACTATCCCCTATCACCGCTCCCTGTTTTGCTTCCTTTGAATCCCTGATTTTTAACTGTAAAAAATCATTTCCACTGACAATATCCCTTATATATCGTCCCCCCAAACCACACCTAAATTTTATATCAGACATGCACGATCTACTTACCTCACTCTGCACACCCCATAAAAACATTCTGGTTACTGGTGACTTCAATATCCACATGGATTCTAATAACTGTCGATTAGCCACCAATTTTAAAGAAACCCTGGACTGTTTAAATCTGGACCAGCATGTTACTTGCCCCACACATAAAAGGGGGGGGTCACACACTCGACCTTGTAATAACCGACTCCCTCCCTGTCACTTGATTACAAGTGTATGACGTCGGTGTCTCTGACCATCTGGCAGTCACATTCACCATCTCTGTGCCCTATCCCTCCAACAAACCGACCCGACAAATTACCTTCAGGAACATTAAAAACATGGACTCCACTTCCTTCTGCTTACAGCTTCAGCTTCTTTCCCCCCATCCTCATGCATCAACTGACGACTTAATAGACTTCTACAATGCTAACCTTGCCTCCATCCTGGACTCTCTTGCTCCATTAAGAACCCGGACTGTAAATTTCACCCGTTCTGCCCCGTGGTTCACAGAGGAGCTGAGAGAAATGAAGAGGGGTGGCCGTGTTCTGGAGCGTGCCTACATAAAATCCGGCCTGACAGTGCATCAGCTGGCCTACCGAGAACATTGCACAACATACTCCAAAGCACTTACCAAGGCCCGGTCAGAATACAACTCCACCAGAATAAACAACAACACGGGTAACTCCAAAAAACTATTCTCCACAATAAATCATATACTCAATGCTCATATCCCCTCATTCCACAGCAATACAGAAATAAACTGCAACCTTTTCATGCAATTTTTCACATCAAAAATAGATAACATCCGTACCTCATTTTCACCACTCGACAGTACTACACTCGACCTACCAATAACACCAGTCACAAACATACTTACCCAATTCACTGTCGCGGCACAGCAGGAGGTCGAGAAGATCATCCATAGATCCAAACCATCCACCTGCCTACTCGATCCCCTCCCATCACCTCTGCTCAAAACTCACTGCTCCTCCATCAGCCCCCTTATCACAAAAATAATCAATACCTCCCTTGAAACAGGCCATGTCCCCAACACCCTCAAAATTGCTATTATCAAACCCCTCCTCAAGAAACCCACCCTGGACCCCAAACCTCTGTCAAACTACAGACCAATATCTAACCTCCCATTTCTCGCAAAAATTCTAGAAAAAATTGTCTCCTCCCAGCTCCATCATCACCTGAAATCTAATAATCTTTATGAAAAATTCCAATCTGGTTTCCGCCCTTCCCACAGTACAGAAACAGCCCTCATCAGAGTCACCAATGACCTGATGAGGGCTTCTGACTCCGGTTCCACATCCCTCCTCATTCTTCTCGACCTCTCTGCTGCGTTTGACACTGTAGACCATCACGTCCTCCTACACCGTCTCCAGTACTATACAGGTCTCTCTGGCACTGTCCTTCACTGGTTTCACTCCTACCTCTCTGACAGAACTGAGTACGTAGCTCTGGGGGAAGTAAGATCCTCACCCCACACTGTTACCTGTGGGGTCCCCCAGGGCTCCATACTCAGCCCAACCCTCTTCACCATTTACATGCTTCCCCTCAGTCGTGTCGTTAGCAAGCATGGAATTAATTTTCACTGCTATGCTGACGACACACAACTCTACCTCACCATCTCTCCTTCTTGTCCCCCCTTGGTCACAGTCTCCCACCTCAGCTCCTGCCTGGAGGAAATAAAGGCGTGGATGAGTCAAAACTTCCTGCAGCTAAATGGCTCCAAAAGAGAAGCCATCCAAACTGGTACCCCCCCATCAACTCCGTTCCTCCGCAGTCACCTCTGTTTCATTTTTTGGACACAACATTCCCCTCTGTCCCTCTGTGATAAACCTGGGGGTCAAATTTGACAATGATGTCACCTCCATCTGTAAAATTGCCTTCTTTCACCTCCGTAATATCTCCAAACTTCGCTCTTCTCTTTCCCTCCCTGCTGCAGAGAAGCTCGTCCATGCCTTTGTCTCCTCCAGGCTGGACTACTGTTAATGCAATCCTCATCGGGATCTCTGGCAGGAGCACTCAAAAGCTCCAGTATGTCCAAAACAGCGCTGCCAGGGTCCTGATGAGGGTGCGCAGGCACGAGCATATCACCCGCATTCTTCACTCCCTCCACTGGCTCCCCATTCACTGCCGTATTCAATACAAAGTCCTCCTGCACACTCATCACTGTCTCCACGGTGTGGCCCCCACTTACCTCACTGAACTGCTCACACCACACACTTCCACTAGGACCTGGTCAGGCCAACAGCACTGTCTAGCCGTGCCCAGGACACGGCTCAAGACCATGGTTGACAGGGCCTTCTCAGTGGCTGCTCCCCGTCTATGGAACGCCCTCCCAGACCACCTCAGGGCTCCACAGACCGTGGATGCTTTTAAAAAAGGACTCAAAACTTACCTTTTTACTCTGGCCTTTAGCTAAATAACTGCTGCTGTTTTATCGTTCTTATTTTGATTTTATTGTTACTGTTTTATTGCTTTTACATTGATTTATAGTCTTCTGTGTTCTTCTGTTTTATACTGTAGCACTTTGGGATTTGGTGTCAAATGTAAAGTGCATTACAAATAAAATGTATTATTATTATTATTATTATCTCCTGCTGATAAACTGCACTTGTTAAAAAGGTACAACACCGGTCAAGCACTTGAACGTCTTGAGGGCACATGTTATCACAGTGATGAAGAGGCATACAAAGATGCATGGAAAACATTTGACCAAAGCTATGGTCAGCCTTTTGTTGTTCAAAAGACATTCAGAGACAAACTGTCAAAGTGGCCTAAAATCCACTCCAAGGATGCAGAAGGTTTACAGACATTTTCTGACTTTTTCACAACACATCTGCAAACATCACCACACGTAAAGGGCTTGGAGTTACTGCAAAAGGCCAAAGAATGGCTGGCATCACGTTGGAATAGTCAGGTCACAGTCGCTCTCATGGAAGGTAAAGATTTCCCCGCTATCAAGGACTTTGCAGAGTTTGCAGCACTTGAGGCAGAAATTGCATGTAATCCTGTGACTTCCTCATATGCACTCCATTCATGCAACTCATCTCTGGAAAAAAGACAGGCAAAAGAAATGAAACCAAACAGATCTACAACCCAAGTCTCTACAACACAAGCCACAGTACATGCAGAAAAAGAAAAGCCAACAAACATAAAGGCAAGACAGAGTCCTACAAAGGTGACTCCAGCCAGAGAAACTGATACGACGGCAGCCACGGCTCTGAACATCACAAAGGTGGAACAATCAGGTAGCACCTCCATGAATGTCCCTGTGTGGGTCTCCATTGCCCAGAGTCCGTCTAAACAACAGTCAGTGTACGCTTTATCAGACACACAAAGTGACAACACATTTGTTAGTAAAGAGGTAACGAACCAGTTACAAGCGTGTGAGAGGTTATAACTCAGATGTTCACAATGACCCTCTGCCCTCTTACACAAAGGACCAGATCACATTGAACTATGACAACATACTCACAAATGAAACAGCAAAGCAATAGCCCCATCTATCAGAGATGTGTGCCACAGAGTTACAGTAAAGAACTGCCTCCAGTAACACCAGTGCACGTGATCAGTGTTCCTGAGTCAGATTTTAAGGATGCAAAGGCAAGCAACAAAACGGTCTCACAAGAGGATCTCATTTTTCTGGACAAACTCAAGGAAGGAGTAAAGAAAAACAAACAAGGACACTGTGAGATTCCTCTTCCATTCCAACAAAGGCCACACTTACCAAACAACAGAAGGCTTGCAGACATCAGACTCGAACACTTAAAGCAAAAGTTCAACAAGGATGAGAAATACAAAAAGGACTATGTTGCATACATGAATGACATAACTGAAAGAGGAGACAAGGAAGGAATACAAGGTGAGCAGAGGTACATCCCCCACCATGGGATTTACCACCCCAAGAAGCCCACAAAGCTGTGTGACTGTTCAGCCAAACACAACGGAACACGTCTCAGTGATCCTCTCCCCCAAAGGACGGACTTAGTAAACAATCGGACTGGAATTCTCTTAAGGTTCAGGCAACATCCCACTGCTTTAATGTGTGACACAGAAAAGATGTTTCATCAGTTTCATAGAAGAAAAGCTTAAATCTTCGACTGGAATGCGCTGATGCGAGGAGGTTTCGCTTCAAATCGCAGAAGCTTCCTCAGCTAAAATTCTTGCTCTGGTAGTCTGACTTCTGTCTTGACTCTTGTAGAGAAGAATAAACAGAAGCCACAAATGCTGTAGTTTTAAATCTAACCAGACCCCTCCTACCGAGAGGCAGACGTCTATAGACTAGTGACTAAACAACAGCTCTAATTAACACCTATTGTGCTCTAGTTAGCACCCTCCTAATGACAGGGCAGCTGTCCATCCTAATGATGGGATGGACGCCTCTCCTGATAACTCCCTTGACGACTCTCCTGATGACGTGAATGACTCATTACCATGAACACAAGACGGAAACTGCTTTGACTTGAGTATCCCATTGTAAACAGTGGACAAAGCGTGTCTCAGACCCCCTCCCCGGTTAGGCTGGGTTTCAACTGTTTCACATAGAATGCCTCCTTGACCCCATTTCTTCTCTCTGGCTTAGCCAGAAACACAGCCTTAACTATAGCATGCGCATAGGCTGTGTAAGAGCTAATCAATGCAGCAGCAGAAGCTACAGCTTTCCAACAGAACGCACAGAGTAAAATAAAGCCTTTAAAGAGAAAGAGGGTCCACACTGATCATCTGAAACAGACTGATTGCAGCTCCCAGTGAGTCGCAGTCAGTAGTTTAAACGGCACTCGTACAGCAGGACGCACTACTGCCTCGTCACGGCGCCTAACATCAGATCTTAAGTTCAGAGCCCCCCCCCAAACATTGCCAGTACTCACAAACGCACTTAAACATCCCCTGGTTATTGTTTCAGCATTCTAAAGAGACAGAGGGAGGGAAAGAGAGCGCTTCATGTACTGTTTTGAGAACGGAGCGCGCTTCCAAAAATAAATCAAAGTCCTTCATTTAGTCATTTGGAGTCCGTTTGGGTCCATTTGGGTAAATCATCACACCGCTGTGCTCATGTTCAGGTGTAGCCTGAATGACTGAGGATGACACTGACCGCCTGTCCTTACGGTCCGGTGTCGGGGTCCGGGTGCAGGGTTCAGAGTGCTGAATAGAAAACAGGATACGCTCAATTTGACAATCTGCGTGGTGGCGCAGTGACATTGTGCCCCTGCTTAGGGAGAACCCTGCACTACTGACGACGTTTAAAAAGGTAAAAGCACTTTTTATCTCATTACTTAATTAATTGCCAGAATAATCAATAGAATACTCGATTACTAAAATAATCGATAGCTGCAGGCCTAACTGCCACTCACACCCAATAGGTTCACAGTTTACGGAGAAAGACTTTCATGTCGATGGAGTTCCAAGCACGAACACAGTGGAAGGAGCAATACAGTTGGCACAGGAGGCCAGAGAACTCTGCAGCAAAGGCAACCTCCGTCTCCAAAGTTCATTTCTAGTGATCACACTGTTTTGCAAAGCCTCCCTCCATCAGAATGTGTTGCAAACACAAACACAAGGGACTTAACATTTAAAGACACGCCACAAGAAAGAGCACTAGGCATCCAGTGGAACACTGAAAAGGACTGCTTCAGATGGACAACACGCAGCCAGTCACACACAGAGGCCTCCTATCACTGGGGCATCAATCTATGACCCAACTGGATTCTTGGCACCATATGTACGAACGAAAGGAGAATCTTCCAAGAAATGTGCCAACATGGTACTGGATGGGACGACCCCCTACCGAGCGCACTCAAGCCAAGGTGACTTTGCAAATCTAGAAAAGATAAACATACCTCGCTGTTATCTACCTGTTAGCTTTGAGGAGCCAAAAGAAATCGAGTTGCAACACTTTCAGGTGTGAGCTTGACTGGTTATGGACAATGTAGCTATCTAAGAGCTAAAAACACACTGCTCTCTGGTAATAGCAAAAGCTCGAGTCTCTCCAACCAAACTGACCACAATCCCCAGACATGAACTAACAGCAGATGTAGTTTAAGTCTCAGTCAGCAACATGTTGCAGGAAGAATTGTATTAGGATGTAAAAGAATATTTCTGGACTGACTCAAAGGTGGTACTGGGCTGCATAAACAATGATGCACGTCATTTCCATACTTTTGGAGCCAACAGGGTCCAAAGCATCAGGCAAAGTACAACTATGCAAATATATCAATGATTTTGTGAATGTATCCAATGTGCTTGGCAGCATTTTATTTGCTGATGATACAACGCTGTTTTACTCTGGATCAGATATACAGGAAGTAGCACAAGTGATAAATAGAGTTGGAAAAAGTTAAACATTGGTTTGATATAAACAGATTGTCACTAAATATTAATAAGACAAATTTCATATTGTTTAATGATAGAGCAAAAAAAATAACGTGTCATTACAAATAGATGGAATGGATATACAAAGGGTAAAAGAAATGAATTTTTTAGGAGTCATGATTGATGAAGATCTTACATGGAAGTCACACATAAATTACATAAAAGGAAAAATAGCGAAAGCCATTGCTGTTTTGCATAAAGTAAAATATTCATTAAATAGTTATGGTTTATTAACATTGTACAATTCATTGATTGTCCCCATATTTAACTTACTGTGTAGAAATCTGGGGATCAACATATATAACCTATATACAACCTTTATTTATTTTGCAGAAAAGAGCTTTAAAAGTGATTAGTAACAGTGGTTTTAGAGATCCATCTAATCCATTGTTTATTAAGTATAGGGTACTTAAATTTCATGATTAGTCGATTTGAAAATATTACAAACGATGTACCAGTTAATAAAATACTTTACCAACAAACATTCAAAATATGTTTGAAAAAAGAGTAAGTAGTTATAAATTGAAAGGAATAGAAGTCTTTAAAAAACCAAGATTTAGAACCAAAGTAAAGGAAAGGAGTATTGCAGTAAATGGTGTCAAATTATGGAACAATCTTAATAAAGAATTAAAGAATTAAGGTCGCTTAAATTATTTAAAAAACATATTAAATTAGATGTATTAAGTAAGTATGAAACTATGAAGTAAGTCAGTGGGCTGCAAGAAAGTAAAAAAAAAAAGTAAACTTAATAATGTTTGGAGTGTCTTAAGTTTAAATGTAACCTATCAGTGATGTAATCTATTAATTAATGGTCATAATTATGAAATGGGTCAGTGGTATGTGACAAGTTAAAGAAATGCAATCTGTTAAATAATGTTGACTATGATGCTGTATATTGAAAGATTGTATTGTTAAAAGGGGCAGAAATCATAAGACTTGTTCTTCTTTCTGCTCCTTTTCATTCTGGTATTGTGGTGCTTTTGTTTTTTGCTTTTCTGTTTTTCTTTTAAATGAATGAAATAAATATTAAAAACAAAACAAACAAAAACAAGCCCTCAGCAGTGGTTTTACGTGCCATCAGAAGTGAAGCCAGCTGACAGTCCTTCAAGGTGAGTAACTGTCAATGAGTTGAACAGTCTCGTTGGTTGACTGACCCTGCCTTTTTGTGGGAAAATGAACTGTTCACACCACAAACTGTTGAGCCGGACCTGATCCTGGGAGATCCAGAAGTCAGATAAGTACAGACAATGTTATCCAAAGTCACAGACACTGCGAGTCTTGCTGAACGTCTAAGTAAGTTCTCATCATGGTCCAAAGTGATCAGAGCTGTAGCACATCTCATAAGAAGAGCTAAACATCAATCAATCAATCAACTTTTTTCTTATATAGCGCCAAATCACAACAAACAGTTGCCCCAAGGCGCTCCATATTGCAAGGCAAGGCCATACAATAATTATGAAAAACCCCAACGGTCAAAACGAGCCCCTATGAGCAAGCACTTGGCAACAGTGGGAAGGAAAAACTCCCTTTTAACAGGAAGAAACCTCCAGCAGAACCAGGTTCAGGGAGGGGCAGTCTTCTGCTGAGACTGGTTGGGGCTGAGGGAAAAAACCAGGAAAAAGACATGCCGTTGAAGGGGGCAGAGATCGATCACTAATGATTAAATGCAGAGTGATGCATACGGAGCAAAAAGAGAAAGAAACAGTGCATCATGGGAACCCCCCCACAATCTACGTCTAATGTCGTACATATCAAGTCAAATGCACCAGCTACAGTGAGTAAACACAAACATGCTGAACATGTGATCATTTGTGACGTGTAGAAATTCACCTTCCCTGTGAATTTACAGTTGTCTTGGTAACTGCTGTGTATATTCCACCAGATGCTAACGCTAGCACGGCTCTTAGCCACTTGGTCAATGCTCTCTGTCGGCAACAGAACAATGACCCAGAAGCAGTGCATGTGATCGCGGGGGATTTTAACCATGCTGAACTGAAAGTAGTGCTCCCAAAATTCCATCAGCACATTAAATGTGCTACCAGGGAAACTACACTCAACAAAAATATAAACGCAACACTTTTGGTTTTGCTCCCATTTTGTATGAGATGAACTCAAAGATCTAAAACTTTTTCCACATACACAATATCACCATTTCCCTCAAATATTGTTCACAAACCAGTCTAAATCTGTGATAGTGAGCACTTCTCCTTTTCTGAGATAATCCATCCCACCTCACAGGTGTGCCATATCAAGATGCTGATTATGTTGTGTGGGCCGCCAGAAGAGGAGGTACTGCTGGCCCACCACCAGAGGGCGCCCTGCCTGAAGTGCGGGCTTCAGGCACGAGAGGGCGCTGCCGCCACGGACACAGCCGGGAGTGACAGCTGTCACTCATTAATTCCTGACAGCTGTCACTCATTAATTCCTGACAGCTGTCACTCATTAATTCCTGACAGCTGTCACTCATTCTTCATCATCGCACTCCATAAAACCCAGACGTCATCTCCACCTCATCGCCGAGATATCGTACTTCTTTGGAGGTAATAGACTCAGCCGTTGGTGTTTACAATATAATCTGTATATTGTGAGTGTTTGCAGGAGTACCGGTCCCTCTGTCTGTGGAAGCTGAGTGAGTGCTGGACGGCACTCTTTTCCCCTGAGGAATCACTGCAGTACTCTGCAGAATATTGTTAGAGGTGGGAGGTGGCATTCCCACGTTGTTGTTACGGGGTGTACACACACCCCACACTTGACTGTCTTTGTTCTTCGCCAGCAGTACCAGATCCGACGGTCGGGGACGGTGATCACCTGGGAATTCGGGACTTGGCGGCTCCAGTATTCACCAGGTTCGGTGGCGGCGGAAATCGTGTGGTTCCGGCTCTTCTCAGGACAGACGTCTTCTATCCTCGAGCCTGCCCACACGTCATCTTTGTGGATTGACTGTAATCATATTCTGAGATTGTCTGTATATTCGTTGTGCACCTTCACAACATTAAATTGTTACTTTTTGGCTCATCTATTGACCGTTCATTTGCGCCCCCTGTTGTGGGTCCGTGTCACTACACTTTCACAACAGATTAGACACCATGATTAGTGCACAGGTGTGCCTTAGACTGCCCACAATAAAAGGCCACTCTGAAAGGTGCAGTTTTGTTTTATTGGGGGGGGGATACCAGTCAGTATCTGGTGTGACCACCATTTGCCTCATGCAGTGCAACACATCTCCTTCGCATAGAGTTGATCAGGTTGTCAAATGTGGCCTGTGGAATGTTGGTCCACTCCTCTCAAGGCTGTGCGAAGTTGCTGGATATTGGCAGAGAACTGGTACACGCTGTTGTATACGCCGGTCCAGAGCATCCCAAACATGCTCAATGGGTGACATGTCCGGTGAGTATGCCGGCCATGCAAGAACTGGGACATTTTCAGCTTCCAAGAATTGTGTACAGATCCTTGCAACATGGGGCCGTGCATTACCCTGCTGCAACATGAGGTGATGTTCTTGGATGTATGGCACAACAATGGGCCTCAGGATCTCGTCACGGTATCTCTGTGCATTCAAAATGACATCAATAAAATGCACCTGTGTTCTTCGTCCATAACAGATGCCTGCCCATACCATAACCCCACCGCCACCATGGGCCACTCGATCCACAAACATTGACATCAGAAAACCGACTCACCCACACGACGCCACACACGCTGTCTGCCATCTGCCCTGAATAGTGTGAACCGGGATTCATCCGTGAAGAGAACACCTCTCCAACATGCCAAATGCCAGCGAATGTGAGCATTTGTGACATTCCTGCTGTCAGCATGCCAATTGCACGCGCCCTCAAATCTTGTGACATCTGTGGCATTGTGCTGTGTGATAAAACTGCACCTTTCAGAGTGGCCTTTTATTGTGGGCAGTCTAAGGCACACCTGTGCACTAATCATGGTGTCTAATCAGCATCTTGATATGGCACACCTGTGAGGTGGGATGGATTATCTCAGCAAATAAGAAGTGCTCACTATCACAGATTTAGACTGGTTTGTGAACAATATTTGAGGGAAATGGTGATATTGTGTATGTGGAAAAAGTTTTAGATCTTTGAGTTCATCTCGTACAAGATGGGAGCAAAACCAAAAGTGTTGCGTTTATATTTTTGTTGAGTGTAAGACTCTGGATAAAGCCTACTCCAACATTAAGCATGGTCATAGAGCCACCCAGCTGCCCCACTTGGGCTCCTCCGAACACGTCTCTGCTCCTGATCACGGCATATACGCCACTGAGGAAGCGGTCACCCCCCCAAACCCGGACTGTGACAACTTGGCCCGACGGTGCTTCTCAGCAGCTGCAGGACTGTTTTGAAAGCACGGACTGGGGCATTTTTCTGCCACCGGGACCTGGAGGTGTTCACCTCAGCGGTACATGGCTACATCCAACACTGTGTCAACACTGTCACAGTGGACAAGCACATATGGGTGTTTCCTAACCAGAAGCCCTGGATGAACAAGGATGTCAAGGAACTGCTGAGGGACAGAAACAGCGCCTTCAGGGCTGGGGACAGGGGGCGTTACGGCTGTGCTCGTGCTGCGCTGAGGAGGGACATCAGAGAGGCCAAGGCGGACTACAGGTGGAGGATCGAGGAGGACTTCAGCAGCAACAACAGCCGACAGGTTTGGCAAGGAGTCCAGCACCTCACCAACTTCAAGTCCAGCAACACCACTACAACCTCCGGGGATGCCTCACTGGTGGAGAAGCTTAACCACTTCTTCGCCTGCTTCGAGGTTGACCCATCAGCGGGGCCCACACCGCAGTCTGCATCCCTCAACGACCAGACCTTCACAGTGCAGACACAGGAAGTGAGGAAAGTCCTGAGGGCAGTGAACCCCCGAAAAGCTGCTGGACCTGACAGTGTGACTGGAAGGGTGCTAAGGGACTGTGCAGACCAACTGGCGGGGATCTTCACCATCATCTTCAACCAGTCCCTCTCCCAGTGCTCCATCCCACCCTGTTTGAAGTCCTCCACCATTGTCCCTCTGCCTAAACAGAACAACATCACCAGCCTCAATGACTACCGGCCAGTAGCACTCACCCCCATCATCATGAAGTGCTTCGAGAAACTGGTACGGAGTAATATCATTTCACGTCTGCCCCCCACACTCGACCCCCACCAATTTGCTTACAGAGCCAACCAGTTCACAGAGGATGCCATCGGCACTGCTCTGCACATCATGCTGACCCACGTGGAGCAGCGGGGGAGCTACATCAGGCTGCTCTTCCTGGACTTCAGCTCGGCCTTTAACACCATCATCCCGAGCAGGCTGGTGAGCAAACTGAGGGACATGGGTCTCCCCGACAGCACCTGTTTTTGGATTATGGACTTTCTGACAGACCACTCCCAGAGGGTGAGAGTAGGCCACCACCTGTCCTCATCACTGAGAACCAGCACCGGCTCTCCTCAGGGCTGTGTGCTGAGCCCCCTGCTCTACACCCTCTACACCCATGACTGCATCCCCACCCACCTCAGCAACACCATCATTAAGTTTGCGGACGACACCACCGTGGTGGGGCACATCTCAGAAGGACTGAAAGACTGTCTGGTGTACGGATAATAATCTCACCTACATCAGCGAGGATCTGATGTGGACTATTAACTCAACAGCGATCCTGAAGAAGGCGCAGCAGAGACTCTACTTCCTGAGAACTCTCAGGAAGAATAATATGAGACCTGAGCTCCTGTCCTTCTACCGCTGCTCTGTGGAGTCTGTGGTGAGCTGCAGCATCTCGCTGTGGTTCTCTAGCTGCACTGCAGTAGAGAGGAAGCAGCTTCAGCGGGTCATTAACACCGCCCAGAGACTGATTGGCTGCACTCTCCCATCTCTGGAGGAGATTCACCACACCCGCTGCCTCAGGAGAGCCCACAGCATCGTCAGGGACTCCTCACACCCCGGTCACCACCTATTTGAACTCTTACCTTCTGGGAGGCGCTTTAGAACAATAAGGAGTAAAACAAACAGACTGAAAAACAGCTTCTTTCCAAGAGCTGTTGTTGCCCTGAATGCCTCAACCCCACTGTAACAGTCTTTTTATAACTTCATATTTTTATGTGTCTTTTTACAACTTTTATATGCACTTTGCATTATTTGTTTTGTTTTGTTTTTTGCACTGCTTTTTCTTTTTAGAGCTGTTTTTTGAATTTCATTGAGCCCCTGATGAACAATGACAAAAAGAATTCTGATTCTGAGAGTCAAACACACGGAGAGGAAATAAACCTGGTGAACAAACAGCTTCCATGTCACAACAAACTGTTTAAACTGGACGTTTTTGTGGACACCGATGATCTCAAGGTTTGAGGAAGACTTCAACATTCACCAACAAGTGATGCTTTCAAACACCCAGTTGTGATCCCAAAACAACATTACGCAGCCAAGCTTATAATATCTCACGGAGTCAAAGACCAAGGAAAAGGATCCACCACAAACAGTTGCTTCGTTGATCTGCCGCAGACTCCGTAGAGTTCCAGATGGACAGAGAATGAGTGACCTACCTCCACAGCGTTCACAGCCTCTCCTCCCTACACACACTGCGGCGTGGACTGTTCTGATCTGTCTGTGACAACACAAATGGTGTGGGCTCTCGTTTACTGGTGATTCACATCGTGTTATTAGAGGACTTGACCACTGATGCATTTATTAATGCATTAAGTTGAGTTCTCTTCTAGTTTATATTTGTTCTTGTGCTGAGCAGCGTGCACGTGCACGAACGAACTGTCTGTGAGCAAATGTGGAGATGTCTGGAGTTCTACTTGATGTTGACATGTCCTGTCTCTGGCAATCAGTCTGTGAGCAGGACTTATCACAGTTAAAAAAAGGACAAAAAAGGACATGAGAGTTTGAGCGGAGAACAAGGAACTAACTGCCTGCAGCAAGACAGTTTTTTTTTTTCTTTAATTGTTAACATGTGAAATGTTAATTAAAAGAAAAAAAATTGTTAATTGTTAACATGTGCCTGGGGTTGGGGCTCGCGCGCCTGGTGGTCGGACCTTAGCCCATGGGGCCCGGCCAGGCTCAGCCCGAAACAGCAACGTGGGCCCGCCCTCCTGTGGGTTCACCACCTGCAGAGGGGGCCATGGGGGTCGGGTGCAGAGAGGATTGGGTGGCGGTCGAGAGCGGGTGGCACGGCGGCCCAGTCCATGCTCAAAGACCCTGGCTGTTGGGACGTGGAATGTCACCTCGCTAGGAGGGAAGGAGCCTGAGCTTGTGCGGGAGGTTGAGAGATACTGACTAGAGATAGTCACCTCCACGCACAGCTTGGGTTCTGGTATCCAACTCCTGGAGAGGGACTGGACGCTTCATTTTTCTGGCATTGCCCACGGGGAGAGGCGGAGAGATGGGGTTACATTGCTTATTGCTCCCCAGCTCAGTAGCCATGGGTTGGAGTTCACTCCGGTGAACGAGAGGGTAGCGTCCCTACGCCTTCGGGTCGGGGACAGGTCTCTCATGGTTGTCTCGGCCTACGGGCCGAGCAGCAGTGGAGAGTACCCGACCTTCCTGGAGTCCCTGGGAGGGGTACTCCGACTGGGGACTCCATTGTTCTCCTGGGGGATTTCAATGCCCACGTGGGCGGCGACAGTGAGACCTGGAGGGGGGTGATCGGGAAGCACGGCCTCCCCGATCTGAACTCGAGTGGTGTTCAGTTGTTGGACTTCTGTGCTAGTCACAGTTTGTCCATCACGAACACCATGTTGGAGCACAAGGGTGTCCATAAGTGCACATGGCACCAGGACACCCTGAGCCGGAGGTCGATGATCGACTTTGTAGTCGTATCATCTGACCTTCGGCCACGTGTCTCGGACACTCGAGTGAAGAGAGGGGCAGAGCTGTCGACCGATCACCACGTGGTGGTGAGTTGGATCCGCTGGGAGGGGAGGAAGCCGGTCAGACCTGGCAGGCCCAAAAGTATCTTGAGGGTCTGCTGGGAACGACTGGCGGAACCCTCTGTCAATGAGGTCTTCAACTCCCACCTCCGGGAGAGCTTCTCCCAGATCCCGGGGGAGGTTGGAGACATGGAGTCCAAGTGGACCATGTTCTCCACCTCCATTGTCGATGTGGTCGCTCGTAGCTGTGGTCGCAAGGTCTATGGTGCCTGTCGTGGCGGCAATCCCCGAACTCGGTGGTGGACACCGGAAGTAAGGGATGCCGTCAAGCTGAAGAAGGAGTCCTACTTATCTTTGTTGGTAGGTGGGACCCCCAGAGGCAGCTGCCAGGTACCGGCAGGCCAAGCGTGCCGCAGCCCGTGCAGTCACAGAGGCAAAAACTCGGGTCTGGGAGGAGTTCGGGGAGGCTATGGAGGAGGACTATCGGTCAGCCTCGAAGAGATTCTGGCAAACCGTCCGACGCCTCAGGAGGCGGAAGCAGCTCTCCACCAGCACTGTTTACGGTGCGGATGGAAAGCTGTTGACCCTGACTGGGGATGTTGTCGGGCGGTGGAAGGAGTACTTCGAGGATCTCCTCAATCCCATCATCACGTCTTCCAAGAGGAAGCAGAGACTGGGGACTCAGAGGCGGACTCATCCATTACCCAGGCCGAAGTCACCGAGGTGGTCAGAAAGCTCCTCGGTGGCAAGGCTCCTGGGGTGGATGAAATCCGTCCTGAGTACCTTAAGTCTCTGGATGTTGAGGGAACGGTCTTGAATGACACGCCTCTGCAACATCGCGTGGCGATCGGGGACAGTGCCTCTGGATTGGCAGACCGGGGTGGTGGTCCCTCTGTTTAAGAAGGGGGACCGGAGGGTGTGTTCCAACTATAGGGGGATCACACTCCTCAGCCTCCCCGGTAAGGTCTATTCCAGAGTACTGGAGAGGAGAATTCGACCGATGGTCGAACCTTGGATTCAGCAGGAGCAGTGTGGTTTTCTCCTGGTCGCGGCACACTGGACCAGTTCTACACGCTCCATCGGATGCTCGATGGTTCATGGGAGTTCACCCAACCAGTCCACATGTGTTTTGTGGATCTGGAGAAGGCGTTCAACCGTGTCCCTCGGGGCACCCTGTGGGGAGTGCTCCAGGAGTATGGGGTCTGGGGTCCTTTGCTAAGGGCTATCCGATCCCTGTATGACCGCAGCAGGAGCTTGGTTCGCATTGCCGGTAGTAAGTCAAACCTGTTTCCAGTGCACGTTGGCCACCGCCAGGGCTGCCCTTTGACACCGGTTCAGTTCAGTATTTTTATGGACAGAATTTCTAGGCGCAGCCAGGGTGTAGAGGGGGGCTGGTTTGGGAACCACAGAATCTCGTCTCTGCTGTTTGCGGATGATGTGGTTCTGTTGTTCTTAAAATTAGAAAGGTCTTGTCTCAGAGTGATGCTGAAAAACTAATTCATGCATTTATTTCCTCTAGGCTGGACTATTGTAATTCATTATTATCAGGTTGTCCTAAAGGTTCCCTGAAAAGCCTTCAGTTAATTCAAAATGCTGCAGCTAGAGTACTGACGGGGACTAGAAGGAGAGAGCATATTTCACCCATATTGGCCTCTCTTCATTGGCTTCCTGTTAATTCTAGAATAGAATTTAAAATTCTCCTTCTTACTTATAAGGTTTTGAATAATCAGGTCCTATCTTATCTTAGGGACCTCATAGTACCATATCACCCCAATAGAGTGCTTCGCTCTCAGACTGCAGGCTTACTTGTAGTTCCTAGGGTTTGTAAGAGTAGAATGGGAGGCAGAGCCTTCAGCTTTCAGGCTCCTCTCCTGTGGAACCAGCTCCCAATTCGGATCAGGGAGACAGACACCCTCTCTACTTTTAAGATTAGGCTTAAAACTTTCCTTTTTGCTAAAGCTTTATAGTTAGGGCTGGATCAGGTGACCCTGAACAATCCCTTAGTTATGCTGCTATAGACTTAGACTGCTGGGGGGTTCCCATGATGCACTGAGTGTTTCTTTCTCTTTTTGCTCTGTATGCACCACTCTGTATTTAATCAGTGATTGATCTCTGCTCCCCTCCACAGCATGTGTTTTTCCTGGTTCTCTCCCTCAGCCCCAACCAGTCCCAGCAGAAGACTGCCCCTCCCTGAGCCTGGTTCTGCTGGAGGTTTCTTCCTGTTAAAGGGAGTTTTTCCTTCCCACTGTTGCCAAGTGCTTGCTCACAGGGGGTCATTTTGACCGTTGGGGTTTTTTCCGTAATTATTGTATGGCTTTGCCTTACAATATAAAGCACCTTGGGGCAACTGTTTGTTGTGATTTGGCGCTATATAAATTGATTGACTATTGACCTATGGTCATGAGATTTGGCTCATGACCGAAAGAACGAGATCGCAAGTACAAGCGGCCGAGATGAGTTTCCTCCGCAGGGTGGCTGGGCACTCCCTTAGAGATAGGGTGAGGAGCTCGGTCACTCGGGAGGAGCTCGGAGTCAAGCCGCTGCTCCTCCACGTCGAATGGAGTCAGTTGAGGTGGCTCTGGCATCTTTTCCGGATGCCGCTTGGATGCCTCGCTGGAGAGGTGTTCCGGGCACGTCCCATTGGGAGGAGGCCCCGGGGAAGACCCAGGACACGCTGGAGGGACTACATCTCTCGGCTGGCTTGGGAACGCCTTGGGGTTCCCCCGGAGGAGCTGGGGGAGGTGTGTGTGAATCGGGAGGTCTGGGCGGCTTTGCTTGAGCTGCTGCCCCCGTGACCCGACTCCGGATAAAGCGGAAGAAAATGGATGGATGGATGGATGTTAACATGCGCGCGTGAATGAACAGTCCGTGAGTGGACTGGAGATGTCTGGACTTTTTACTGGATGTCTCTGGCAATCAGTCTGTGAGCAGGACTTTTATTGATTTTATTTAAACACATTTGTAAGAGAAGAAGCTGCTTCACAGTGCCCCTCTTCACCAGACAGCTCCACACAGAGAGGAGCTGCAGTCAGCATTGTTTTTTCCTGTGGTCTTTTTTTTTTTTTAAGCGTGTAGTTTTTACTGCATTGAGTACACGGTATAAAAGCAATCCTGCGTGATTTATACTTTGTGAACAATGGAACACAGAAGGAATCAAATTGGCATTGGGTAACATTGTCTTGTGAGTCTGTGGCTTCCAGTCACGCTGAGTACTGTCCTGTTGCTCTGACTTGCGCTGAAACCACTTAATTCTGCGTCGAGCACAGGATGCAAAAAAAATTAAACATGTTTAATTTTTGTTTGCGCCCCTCGCGCTGTTGTGGTGGCGAGCTGCATCGTCTCACCACTAGGTTGCTTCCACGTGGCGTCGTCATAACGACGCATAACGCAACCGGGAGAAACTGGGAGCAACCCCGGTGTGAAAGGGGCTTTCCTCTTACCCCTTCCCCTCCATTTTGTGCGGGCATGAGAGACAGAAGGGTGTCTCAATTCTCTTTTTGGAGCGAGGCGGAGGGCTACAAACCCCTTCAAACGGAGTGAATCTGGATGCACACTCCATTTGGAGGGGTAGGAGGAGCTTACCGCTGTTTACAAAGAAACAAACATGGCGATCAGAGCCGCACAAATGAAAGCGGCTTTCATTACAAATTACGCTGTTTAGAAAGTTTTAACTTGCCAAAAACTTTACAGGCAGTTGTCAACGACAGCAACGTGTATGCTGCTGGATGCATGTTGTGTATATTGTCGTTCTGAAGAATATCGTAACTTTGCTCGTACGCCGAGGCGTTATAATGCACATACACACATGCACAGACACTTTTATATCTCACAATGGAGAAAATCATGATAAAGGATAAGCACGTTAATTTGTATGTTCATAAATCTTTGGAAAATAGCGCCCCCTGCTGTTGGATTTCCAGGTCTGTAACACGTGTGTGTATTTAGTAAACAAACAGGGAGCCCTGAACACACTCGACTCCAAATAAGAAAATGAGGCAGAAAATGAGGAGAAGTTGGAAAATATCTACACAGACATGTGTAACACACAACCTGACGTCCTGACAGACTGATATTATCTGTCAATGGGGCTGGATGCAAAAAAATGGGAGAATTTGAAAAAGAAATATCAGGTTAACAGAACTAGATGCAGCCCAAAACATACATACATACATACATACAGGTGCTGGTCATATAATTAGAATATCATGAAAAAGTGGATTTACGATTTATGGTCATGCCCCAACATGTCCTGGAAGGCTTCATCATGCCGTTGCTTTGCGCCATGTGACTCCTCCGCACGTCTGTCTTAATGTGCTGAAAAAGTGCTGATGTCCACGTCTTTTCACAATTCCTGTGCTAGTCAGACGACATACCGGATCAAGACAGCGTCCAGTTTAGAAATGAACGGCACATTCCACTGTTACAGGAGTTTTTGTCATGGAAAGAGGAGCGGCATGGCGCAAAGCAACGCCATGATGAAGCCTTCCAGGACATGTTGGGGCATGTCCAGCTCATGCACAATCACAATCGGATAATCACATGACTGAAAAGCAACCGGAATCCATCTGAAAGCCATCTCAAAGCCGTCCTGTGAGACCAACACCGAGGTGGTTTTGTCCCGCGTAATGAACGGCTCCGTGGCGCGTCCCTCCGCTTTTCTTTCCATGAAAAAAAACTCCTGTAATGGTGGAATGTGCCGAAAAAGTACTGATGTCCACGCCTTCTGCCCTTTTGTGAAAGTCAGATGAGGTCCCGGATCAACAAAGCCTTCACGTTGGAAATGATCTGGTTGTTTCAGCGGGGTCTGAGCATGTCGATCGGCGCTGGGAGCACGCCGCGCTCTCAGCAGTTGTGCGCCGTCCTTAAAGCGGCAGTAACGCTCATTAATCTGTATAATCCCCATAAAATCGTCCCTGAAAGCCATATTAATTTTCCGAACGGTGTCCACCTGGAGGTCTCTCACAGTTTCTGGAAAGAAATTGATGCAGCAAAGCTCCAAATCGTTCAGACATTTATTCGCAATAAAAAATGACGAGAGGGGTGGACCAGTGCTCACTCAAAGCCTGCTCACAGGCGAATGACGCAACCGACAGGCGTGAAAAAACTCACGCATGCGCACGAAGGTTCAAGCTTGTCTGATGCAATCACATGTGATTCAAATCCATATGGTTTTTGGAAAAATAAAAAGGTCCAATACTTTTCTAACAGACCTCGTAAATGCAGTCAATTTACCATTTAAGCAATGAGCTGGGAGACAACGCTTCACCACGGTTCACTTCTCTCTTTTGTAGGTTTCCTGTTCCCTGAGCTACAGGTAGGCCTACTTTTATGTAAGAAAAAGAAGAAAAATCCTGAAAAATTATAATGGGGTGCTCTGAACCACTGATGCTTGAATCCCTAATAATAATAATTAGTCAGTGAAGTCCATTAAAATGTGAGGACAGTGGTGTGCGACTCAGGCGACAGCAGGACTTTCCAATGTAGAACAAGTCTGTCATTGTCATGTGCTCGGATCAGAGTATGATTCATTTGAACCTCATTAAATATGCATAACTGAAAAGGGCTTTTTGTTGTTGTTGTCAGTGATGAGGAGGATGTGACAGTCTGTAGTAACGCGCGGCCTGCAGCCTGTTACTGAAAAGACAAAGTTGTAGATAACCTAAACATCTCAAGTGGAGCTCTTTCACAGCAGCACAGAGTGATGGTGGTTAAATCTGAAACATCACTGCAAAGCATTTGGTGACTCTGTATCAGATACAGCTCATTTACTTTCCATCCACTACGTATGCAGCTAACACCAAGAAACCGCAGCCCAATTTCTGGAACGGACCAGAGTCCAGCTGGAATCATTAGCACCACCACTGTGACGATAAAAGCGAGACGTCACTTTGACAGAGCTTTCAGCAGAACATATTTGCAAGAACACATAAAAGAAAGGCATAAATTCTTCCTGTGAACACTACACGACAGCATGCGTGTCCAAAAAACACTGAAAGACACTTTACACTCAGCAGTTAAATACTTGTTGTTACAATGCAAACAAACTTTGGTAGTATTTTGAGAGAGTACAATAAAAAGAGCAGACAGAGAATTCTGCAGCTGGAGGAGACGGGAACAGCAGTGGCTGCTAATCAGAAAACTGATGACAAAGTGGACCCCGGTGTCAGGTTGAACACCGGAGATAAGAGTCTGGCAACGAGTTCTGGTCCTCTGCAGCTGCCCTCGCACAGCTTATCAGAAAGAGCTGAATGAACGGCCTGTAGGGACAAACACCCACCGACAGGAAGGCACCAGACGGAGAGATTGGACCGCTTGCACCAATCAATCTTTCCTTCAAACACCACCTTATACACTAACTACAGTCCACACACAAAATGCAAGAGAAACTAGTCAAATATCCTGCCACCAACACCGACCCAGTCAGCTGCCCGGCGCTGCCCACTGAGGGATATTCTGAGTATGTGGACTGACCCCAGAAGGGTGTGAAAAGTTTTCAAAAGGAAACAGGAAAATGTTACACATTAAAAACTAACAAAAAAAAAAAACATTTCTTGCTGTTCTGAAGCTTTCCATCATGAAGACAATCTTATGACACGTGTGTACCACACTCTGGCTGCTGTCAAAAGGACTGTGCAGGCACTTCTTGGAGGTTCCTGAGGATCGGGTGGTACAGAGCCACCCCTCTCAACAACACGAAGCAAACGCAGCGTGGACACAGATTTAACACACAACTGGTATAAAGTACAGAAACAACAGCAACAGTACGAGGCGTCCTTCGCGGTATGTTAGGTCGCTCAGCTGCATAGGAGTTGGGCTACTAGCATGTAGACCAATGTAGACCTGGTTCCCAGTACCCATAGATGTCCTCACCTACACTACCCAGTCCTCCCAGCTATAAACAGGTACTGCTTTTGGCTAAGTAGATAACCTGCACATTACACTACATAACCCGTGGGCGGGCGACACAAACATTACCGGCTGGAGTTACCCAAGCGAATCCAGTGAGTACTGTGCAACACCAAAAACTTCATGTGCTTGTCGTACTTGAAGACTAAAAAAGGACGACTTCAGTCACCTTCCAGTGCCGTCTGAGCAAGTAGACCGTCTCCACGCTACGCACAAAGGCTGGCATCAGGAAAAACCTGAGGAGCTCAGGCTTGCAGCATAACCCATATTTTGTGTAGATGTTCAGCTGAGTCTAAGGAACTTCTGGATGTGGAGTCAAGTCAGCTGAAGTCTGGGAGTGTGTGCTGGTACCGTGCTTCACTGCATCCACAATACCACAGAACCTCCTTGGGTCCAGGATGGAAACCACCCAAGCAGATACGTGGTCCATCGCTACATCTCCAAAATAACCATCTATTTGCTGCAAGCACATGAAACACGGGTGTCCCCTTGGATGTCTCCTGGCACTGATGTCGTCCGTACTCCGGCACCTGCATGCTGGATCATGCTCAGAGAAACACACCACATGGCCAAAATGTCAAAGCTGATGCTCACTCACAAGTGATCCTGCCCGTCTTAGTCTGGCTCAGTAACTGTTCCTCTGACACAAACCCATTGCAGCAGAACCCAAGAAACATACCAAACAAACCCTGAAAGCATGAGAGAGTCTCATTCCTATAAATGTTTCATTTCTGCAGTTGCAGCAGCCCTGGGAGAGTACTGCATCGGCAACACACATAACCACCTCACAGCAAATATCTGGAAATCAGAAAATACTTGCCGCTAATGTCAGTGTTCATCTGTCAGATGTCAAATTTCTGCTGCTAATAAATTTTATCAAGACATGGGGATCTGCATGTGAGCAAAGTGAGAAAGTATTTACCTTCAACAAAGTCTTCACTGTGTTACGTGGCTGGTTTTTGCAGGTTTCCATGGTTCTTTTCGTGTTCTCCACTTGTATGTCAAAGTGCAGCTCGCGGCTTCTCTCTCTGTTCTGCATCAGCTGGAAGTCTGTGAAATGACAATCCGGCCTTCTCTTCTCTCTAACGGGTAAATCCAGCTGCTACGCACTTCAGAACCATCTTTCTAAACTGCATGAAGCAAACTTTGTAATGCTTCACTGGGGACGTGGTTACACATCAACGTGGAGAAAGAATGCTGCACGGCTCAGTGTGACATCAGCTGCAAACACGCAAACTACACAACTCACTTCTCTCACAGGGAGGATGACCGGCTTCCATCAAGAACCAGCTGCGCTGGCGTCTGCCGCTTAATTACCCCACCAAGGACGTAACAAAATCATTGGCTTTTATTTATTTGTACGTCTGTCTGTTAGCAGGATTACGTCAAAACTACTGCACAGATTCTCACCAAATTTTCACCACAGATGGATATTAGGCCATGGAAGACTCCATTGAATTTTGGAGGTGATCCAGATCTGGACTGGCAGACATCAGAAATCTCTTTGCTGTTGCTGTTGTATTTGTGATGCGTTTCATTATACATCAATCATAACTGACAGTCAAAAAACGAAAGAATAATTAATGCAGAATTTAATATTCTTCATTTTGTTGATAATCTACTGTGCCAACATGAAGTCTTACACATCAACCAAAGACAGGAACAGCAAGATGGACGAGGTAGGACAACCCTCTCAGAGTGTGAATGGTCGCCTACATACTCTCCAGGAAGCCAAAGAAACCTGAGCCACTCCAACCAGTCACAGCGGCAGTGACGGTGCTCACTCTACCTGCAGATGTTCAGTCGAACTGCTGCTCAGCTCATCTCCCGACTCAGAGTCATTGGTGCGTCTGTCTTCGCCGGCAGAGTCACACAGTTGGGTGCTGTCCACGTCCAGTGGCGCTCTAATTAGCTCCGGCGACCGAGCTTGGGTGTGGGGCAGAGTGCTAGAGGAACTGCCTCTCTGCATGGGTTGCGTCCCACCGCCTTCAACAAAAACATTAGCCAGGGCTCGATCGTGCTCGTTGGGGGTGGTGGGGGGTTGCTGCAGGTTGGAGTTCCTGGTCTGGCTGGGGGGTGAGAAACGGCCAGAGGAGCCAGACTGCGCGGAGGGAGAGTGCCGATAGCTGGATTCACGCCTCTGAAGGTTCTCACTGGAACTGTCCAGGTCCAGATGATTTGGTTTGACCCGGACTGCTGCCCCCATTTGTGGCTGTGTGTTGCTGGTGGCTGCAGCAGGGGGCTGGAGAGGTTTGGGAGGGGGCATAAGCGCTTTACGGACTTCTCTCACGTACTGTGCCGGGACATAGAAAGCCTTCGTGCCCTCCTCCTTCCTCACCTGCCACCAGTCCTCATTGGCTTTCTTGACCAGCATGTAGCATTCTCCCTGGCGGATGGTTATCAGGCGGTCTTTGGACTTGTATTCGTAGTCATATTCCACCTCGATGTAGACCTGGCCCGGGGCAATAGGCAAATCTGCCATGACGCCTCTGACTGACCGGCAGGGAGCTCACCTCAAGAAGATATTTACCATCATGGCTTCCTGGGCAGAGCTATGACGAAAACAGAAATAAGGTCAACATTCACCACACTGACATTCTCTACTTTCTACTGAAATTTTATATCTGACCATTGTGGCCTTTTCAATACCAGAGTTGTAAAAGTTTTTCTTACTTGTGTCAAGTTTGTATCCTCTTTAAATACACATACAAAACCTTTTAGCAAATCTGAAAATAACAGCTGTATTTAAAAGCTTTTATGTGTGTGTCAGGTTTATAGACTGTATTTTCAGTCCAAGTCCATAGGACCTCCCAAACCAGTAAATACAATAAAAACAAATTTAAATGAAAAAGAGAAGGCAGCTCCCTCGCAACTAGTCTTGTATATGGTGGCCAAAAACGCTACGTTTTGAAAGTGGGTCACAGAGTGGATAAATACAGAACATGTGGATAAGCAATATGGAACGGTTCTGAAATGATGTCATAGCCCTGCTTCTCAAACCTCAACCGCTCATAATTAATGCCGCTGTTTTACTTTTTTTGGTTCTTGGTGGATCATTAATGGAATTTATTGTCATTGCCAGGAGAAAGGTGAAGGTGAGGAGATGGATGCTGAGGTGAATGCTGATCGCGAATAAATGGAGCACTGTGACGCTAATAAAATAATTGCAGAAAGGACTTTCAGCATTTAAAATACATTCTTTTTCTTCTTGTTGGTGGCTTCCCTCAGTTCAGGCTGAGAAACGCACCAGCAGCACCACATAAAACACCAAGAACCTTCTTTAAAAATGCTGCACTTAGAACAGTGATGAAAGTGGGCCATCAATCAATCAATCAATTTTTTTATATAGCGCCAAATCACAACAAACAGTTGCCCCAAGGCGCTTTATATTGTAAGGCAAGGCCATACAATAATTATGTAAAACCCCAGCGGTCAAAAACGACCCCCTGTGAGCAAGCACTTGGCTACAGTGGGAAGGAAAAACTCCCTTTTAACAGGAAGAAACCCCAGCAGAACCAGGCCCAGGGAGGGGCAGTCCTCTGCTGGGACTGGTTGGGGCTGAGGGAGAGAACCAGGAAAAAGACATGCTGTGGAGGGGAGCAGAGATCGATCACTAATGATTAAATGCAGAGTGGTGCATACAGAGCAAAAAGAGAAAGAAACAGTGCATCATGGGAACCCCCCAGCAGTCTACGTCTATAGCAGCATAACTAAGGGATGGTTCAGGGTCACCTGATCCAGCCCTAACTATAAGCTTTAGCAAAAAGGAAAGTTTTAAGCCTAATCTTAAAGTAGAGAGGGTGTCTGTCTCCCTGATCTGAATTGGGAGCTGGTTCCACAGGAGAGGAGCCTGAAAGCTGAAGGCTCTGCCTCCCATTCTACTCTTACAAACCCTAGGAACTACAAGTAAGCCTGCAGTCTGAGAGCGAAGCGCTCTATTGGGGTGATATGGTACTACGAGGTCCCTAAGATAAGATGGGACCTGATTATTCAAAACCTTATAAGTAAGAAGAAGAATTTTAAATTCTATTCTAGAATTAACAGGAAGCCAATGAAGGCCAATACGGGTGAGATATGCTCTCTCCTTCTAGTCCCCGTCAGTACTCTAGCTGCAGCATTTTGAATTAACTGAAGGCTTTTTAGGGAACTTTTAGGACAACCTGATAATAATGAATTACAATAGTCCAGCCTAGAGGAAATAAATGCATGAATTAGTTTTTCAGCATCACTCTGAGACAAAAAAAAAAAATGAGAATCTTTGGCAAGGGCCATAGGCCTGAAGCCCCTGGCAGGGGGTCTTCCCCAGAAACATTTGAGATCTCAGGTGCATTTTCCGGTCTATTTACCCATCAAAAAAAATGTCCCCAAAAAACATTTTGGTGGGTCAGGTCAATTCTTCCACCTCAGTCTTTTCACACAACTTGTGTTGTGCTCCCGACCTTTAATCAAAAATAAATAAACAAACAAACAAAAACATATTGTGGTTCAGAAAAGTACGTAGTAAATGATAATTCAAAAAAACTCAAAAATAATAATTCTCAGTCTCAATTCAAATGGAACAATGGGAGTATTTATGGCACATTAATGCATTAACTTGTTCAATCTTCACTCACTTCTGAGATTTCCTACTTTTGACAGGAGCTTTGGAACTCAATTTCAAATGAGTTTATTTTCATTTATATAGCGCCAAATCACAACAAAGTTGCCTCAGGGCGCTTCACACAAGGTCTAACGTTACCAACCCCCAGAGCAAGAACACAGGCAACAGTGGGAAGAAAAAAACTCCCTCTGAGGAAGAAACCTCAAGCAGACCAGACTCAGAGGGATGACCCTCTGCTTGGGCCATGATACAGACACAAATTACAAAACAATTCGCAAAACAAACACATGGGAAATGTTGCTGTGAACAGGACAGGAGGGTTACAGAAACAGACGCCACACCCATCTCTGGATGGAGCTGCACCTCAAACAGAGAGGAAAAAAAAAAACAAAACAGAATCAGGCATCAGAAAGGCAACAAATACAGTATAATTTGTCAGCATTAAACACCAAGAAAAACAGGAAATATTAAGGTGATTGCCAGCCATCAGCCCTAAGCTTCACTGAAAGACACAGAATTTAGGTGAAGTTGAGGCCGTGGCACGCTCCGTTTACTAATAAAATGAATTAAAAGAGTGAAAAGTGTAGAACTATACTATGCCAGTATGCTAGCCATACGAAAGGGAAAATAAGCGTGTCTTAAGTCTCCACAGAATCTGACTGTTTTATTGACGCAGGGAGATCATTCCACAGAACAGAGGCACGATAAGAGAAAGCTCTGTGACCCGCAGACTTTTTATTCACCCTAGGGACACAAAGTAGTCCTGCACCCTGAGAACGTATCAGAAAATACTGATCCAACCCACAACGTTTTCCGATACCGTAGAGGAGCCATTGTGAAACCTCTCAGCTGCTGATGCTGCTCTCTGCTTTGTTTGTTGCTGAGGCGAGGAGGGGAGGGGGAGGTTTCTGGAGCCGAGCTGTTTGACAGAGCTCTCCGTGTTCAAAGCCGAGGGCAGCGGCAAATTTTCCGCCTGGCTCTCAGGTTCAAACTGACTGTTCGTCGAGCACGGATTTTTCAAAAATTGAACTGAATTGTTGCTGAAAATGTGTGCTGACAAGTTAGCCATTTCAACATCCTGAGGCTGTGAAACGCAGCGTACAGCTGAGGAGGACAGCTGAAAGGGAAATAATATCCATTAAAATCCTTCAGTGGTAATTCAGAGTTTGTCACATGAGCGTCGCTGATGATACATTTTGAAATTTACAGCTTAATTTACAGTTGAAAGGCTTCGTGTTTCGAAAAAGTTCCAAGTTTGTTCAGCAAGGAGGGAGGGAGAGGGAGAGAGAACTTAATTTTTAATTTAATGTACAGTGGGGTTGACAGTTGGACTACTTGGATTTAGGGGTGGTTCCAGAGTAATATATATAAGATGCCTGGAAGTAGGTTTAGGTTTGAGACATTCTACGCGGGTTGTAGGTAATAGACATAAAATATTTGATATTGCTGGAACAGCCTGCTGGCCATCCTTCAAAACATAAAGTGAAATCTTGTTCCAGAATCCGGATTTGGATCCAGATTACCTCCAACATTTAATGGATTGTTCCATAGCCTAATATCTATCTGTGGTGAAAATTTTGTCAAAATCTGCTCAGTAGTTTTTACGTAGTCCTGCTAACAGACAGACAAATAAACGCTGATGATTTTAGGCCAACAGAGAGAGAGGGAACACCCTAAAATTACAACTCTGCATGCTGGTACATCAACATTGTGCCACTGCTTACGGAGAGCCCTGCCACTACTGATATGGTTTAAAAACACAAAAATATTTATCATCAGACTACTTGATTAATCAATAAAATAATTAAGAGAACACTCGATTCCAAAAATATTCGATAGCTGCAGGCCTCGTGTCAACAGTCACACACATGGTCCAGAAGGAGCCTGGAACGATGGATGGTTTTCTGACTGGGGGGGCACATTGAGGAGAGACAGACTACGTTTACATGCCGTTAATATTGAGGTTAAGGTCAATATTCTGGTTTCTGAATCATTAGGAATAACCCGTTTACATGCTTAAGCAGACAGAGTTACTCCTGTATACATGGTCAGTGATATCATTTGGAATATCCCCATCAAAACAGCGACGCACGTCTTCCACCGCTGCTCAATTTGGTCTGGTGTTCATGCAAATCCTGCTTCATGTAATCCTGCTTCGTGGAAAACCCCTCACTACACACTTTTCTCAAACAGGCATGAACATTTTCTCACTTTTCTCTCCTGCGGGCTGCCTCCGCATCAAAACAGCGAGTGCAGTCTCTGGACCTGTTGCCAGATTTGGCGCAGCACCGCGCAGCAGAGAGGAGGGGGTGGTGTGAGTGGCCCGCTGTGGCATTTAGCGAACCCGCAGACTCAGTAAGCGCATCGCAGGCAGAGCAAT
Organism: Thalassophryne amazonica; assembly: GCF_902500255.1. Lineage (NCBI taxonomy): Eukaryota > Metazoa > Chordata > Actinopteri > Batrachoidiformes > Batrachoididae > Thalassophryne > Thalassophryne amazonica. Next base: position 916,154 of record NC_047114.1, on the reverse strand, counting down.
CGCAGTGATGCGGGTGCAGCGACCGGCCCACCTGATAAGGACGCAGAACACAATGCGCTGTTCATCTCCGCTTCTGTGGTGTCCGGTGGGTTGCGCGCGCCGCATACATGTAGTTGCTGTACTCAAAAGACCAAGATTCCTTGCGGATAGGACATGCACAGAACACAAAATAACGTTCCTTTCTATGGGGATATCCCGATGCGCGTTTATATGACCCGATCTTCGGGTTAGAAAAGGAGAAACCCAGGGGTCTTATTTGGGTTTTTAAAAACCGGAATATGAGCATATTCGGGTTTTTACGGGTGTTTACATGGCTGTGCGCAGACGGGTTACTGCTAATATTCCGGTTATGAAACGGTTATTGGCTGCATGTAAACGTAGTCACTGTATGGTATCGACGACCATCAGTCCAACTTCTTGTCATTGGTTGGGTCTGTTTTTCTCACCAAGTTGCCAAACTCACCTCTTGACTTTATAACAGAGAATTTTCAAGTTCAAAAAATGCAATCAAGAATTAAACCTTTGTGAAATTAGCAAATACATATCCTTAAAAAGAGTTGTGAAATACATCTGATCTTACTACATAAACTGAGTTAATCAAACTGAGTTGAACTAAAACGGGACAAATGTGGGGTGAATGTAATCGCAAAGGTATTACAAACAACATCCTTATAAACTTACTTGTATGCTTTTGTCAGCCGATCACTGCAGTGTGACGGCGAACTACAGGGGCCGGTGATAAACACATTTAAGCAGGGGTGTAAGCAGCTATATATACACACATACACACACCCACACACATCAAATCAATTTTATTTATATAGCACCAAATCACAACAAACAGTTGTCCCAAGGCTCTTTATATTGTAAGGCAAAAGCCATACAATAATTACAGAAAAACCAGTAAGCACTTGGAGACAGTGGGAAGGAAAAACTCCTTTTTAACAGGAATAAACCTCCAGCAGACATATATATATGGATGTGTGTGTGTGTGTCTGCTGGAGGTTTATTCCTGTTAAAAAGGAGTTTTTCCCTTCCCACTTTCTCCAAGTGCTTGCTCGGGGGCAGCAGCTCAAGCAAAGCCGCCCAGACCTCTTGATCCACACACACCTCCCCCAGCTCCTCGGGGGGAACCCCAAGGCGTTTCCCAGCCAGCCGAGAGATGTAATCCTTCCAGCGTGTCCTGGGTCTTCCCTGGGGCCTCCTCCCAATGGGACGTGCCCAGAACACCTCTCCAGCGAGGCGTCCAGGGGGCATCCGGAAAAGATGCCCGAGCCACCTCAACTGACTCCTTTCGACGTGGAGGAGCATCGGCTCGACTCCGAGCTCCTCCCGAGTGACTGAGCTCCTCACCCTATCTCTAAGGGAGCGCCCAGCCACCCTGCGGAGGAAACTCATCTCGGCCGCTTGTACTCGCGATCTCGTTCTTTCGGTCATGAGCCAAATCTCATGACCATAGGTGAGGATCGGAACGTAGATCCATCGGTAAATCGAGAGCTTTGCCCCCCTACTCAGCTCTCTCTTCACCACGACGGTCCGATACAGCGACGGCATCACTGCAGACGCTGCACCAATCCGTCTATCAATCTCACGCTCCATCCGTCCCTCACTCGTGAACAAGACCCCGAGATACTTAAACTCCTCCACTTGAGGTAAGGACACTCCACCGACCTGAAGAGGGCAAAGCACCTTTTTCCGGTCGAGAACCATGGCCTCGGATTTGGAGGTGCTGATTTTCATCCCGAACGCCTCACACTCGGCTGCAAACCACCCCAGTGCACGCTGAAGGTCCTGATTTCACGAAGCCAACAGAACCACATCGTCCGCAAACAGCAGAGACGAGATTCTGTTGTTCCCAAAACAGACCCCCTCTACACCCTGGCTGCGCCTAGAAATTTTGTCCATAAAAATAATGAACAGAACCGGTGACAAAGGACAGCCCTGGCAGAGGCCAACATGCAATGGAAACAGGCTTGACTTACTACCGGCAATGCAAACCAAGCTCCTGCTGCGGTCGTACAGGGACCGGATAGCCCTTAGCAAAGGACCCGGACCCCTCCCCACAGGGTGCCCCGAGGGACACGGTCGAACGCCTTCTCCAGATCCACAAAACACATGTGGACTGGTTGGGCGAACTCCCATGAACCCTCGAGCACCCGATGGAGCGTGTAGAGCTGTTCCAGTGTGCTGCGACCAGGACGAAAACCACAGTGCTCCTCCTGAATCCGAGGTTCGACCATCGGTCGAATTCTCCTCTCCAGTACTCTGGAATAGACCTTACCGGGGAGGCTGAGGAGTGATCCCCCTATAGTTGGAACACACCCTCCGGTCCCCCTTCTTAAACAGAGGGACCACCACCCCGGTCTGCCAATCCAGAGGCACTGTCCCCGATCGCCACGCGATGTTGCAGAGACGTGTCAGCCAAGACAGTCCCACAACATCCAGAGACTTAAGGTACTCAGGACGGATTTCATCCACCCCAGGAGCCTTGACACCGAGGAGCTTTCTAACCACCTCATTGACTTCTGCCTGGGTAATGGATGAGTCCGCCTCTGGGTCCCCAGTCTCTGCTTCCTCTTCGGAAGACGTGATGATGGGATTGAGGAGATCCTCGAAGTACTCCTTCCACCGCCCGACAACACCCCCAGTCAGGGTCAACAGCTCCACACCAGCACCGTAAACAGTGCCGGTGGAGAGCTGCTTCCGCCTCTTGAGGCGTCAGACGGTTTGCCAGAATCTCTTCGAGGCCGACCGATAGTTCTCCTCCATAGCCTCCCCGAACTCCTCCCAGACCTGAGTTTTTGCCTCTGCGACCGCATGGGCTGCGGCACGCTTGGCCTGCCAGTACCTGTCAGCTGCCTCTGGGGTCCCGCCTACCAACAAAGATAAGTAGGACTCCTTCTTCAGCTTGACGGCATCCCTTACTTCCGGTGTTCACCACCGTGGTTCGGGGACTGCCGCCATGACAGGCACCACAGACCTTGCGACCACAGCTACAAGCGGCCGCATCAACAATGGAGGTGGAGAACATGGTCCACTCGGACTCCATGTCTCCAACCTCCCCCGGGATCTGGGAATCTCTGATTCTACCAGATCGCAGTTTCTACTTCGAGACACACACACACATTTATTTATTTATTATTGCTGATTTTATATGACGATTTTCTTAAAAGGAGACCTGAAAGTTCAGCTACAATTTGCCAGAAGGTGTATCTAAGATGAAAGACTAGATTTGATGTTTTAATGAAAGAATTAAGTACTTTTATTTTTATAGACTTTTATAGCCTTATTTTTATAGACTTAAAGAGAAAAGACAGCACTGTGTCTGCCTGTCTCTCTCTCGCCCTCCATCTCTTGCTCTTTTTCTTTCTCTCTCGCTGTTTAAATGCTGCGCAAAGGTCAAACCTTTGGTAAACACAAAGCCTTTCAACTGTAAAATAAATATTATCATTGACGGTCAGGATTTTAATGGATTTAATGAAGACTTTTTCCCTTTCAGCAGACAGAATCTCTGTTCAGCTCCTCCTCCTCTGCCGCACGCTGAGCTGGTGTTTTACAACCGCAGAACAGTGAAGCAGCTAACTTTTTAGCACACATTTTCTGCAAAAATTCAGTTAATTTTTCAGAAAATCTGTGTTCAACGAACAGACAATTTGAAGCAGAGAGCCGGGCAGAAATTTGCCGCTAACCGCAGCTAGAACACTGCGGAAGAGAGCTAAATAAATAAATATTTGAAACAGAGTCTGTATGAGTGGTCGTGTGAGGATTAAACTGTTTCTCAGTCTGAACCAGAGGATGACAGTGCTTTGTCCTAACAACAAAATCAAAAAAATAACTAACCCTAACTCCTGCAATAATTTTATTAGCGTCACAGCGCACCATTTCTTCACCACAGACACCTGTCGTCTCTTCAGCATAAAACCCATTAATGAATATGGGGGAGGTGATGGTCTTGTGGTTAAGCATTGGGCTTGAGATCAGAGGATCCTCGGTTCAATTCTCAGCCTTACCGGAAAATAACTACCGGCCCTTGGGCAAGGTCCTGAATCCTCTAGTTGCTCCCGGTGAGTAGTGAGTACCTTGCATGGCAGCAGCCTGACATCAGGGTGAATGTGAGGCATTATTGTAAAATGCTTTGAATGTCTGATGCAGATGGAAAAGTGCTATATAAATGCAGCTCATTTACCATTTGATCCACGAAGAAAAAAAAATAATTTAAAAAAGTATGATACACTGTTAACAGCAGGGGTCGAAATACATTTTTTAACCTACTTGCACTGGTGCTAGTAACAAAAAAAATTACTTGCACAACCAAAAGTCAGTCTTATATCAACCTTAAAACTCCTCCTCTGATGTGTCAGACTCTTCCTCTCTGGGGAGAGTTTGAGGGGAGAGCAGCAGCAGCAGCAGACAGTTTTGTTTTTTTTTTTTCACGTGCGCGTGCGAGCGAATTGTCCGTGAAGATTTTATTTATTAACTACACAGATGTATAATAAAACTAATGGTGACTGGTTTATAACACAATTATGACAGAGTTTGAGGGGAGAGAGAGCGAGGAACCACAGCGGCAGCCAGTTTATTTTTTTTTTCCTCTTTTCTTTGTTTATATGTGCGCGCGTGAACAGGAGAGGAGGTCCTCAAACTGGAGCTCCTGCAGCTCCAGTTATTTGTAGGGCTGCCACAAACGACTATTTTGATAGTCCACTAGTCAACGATTATTTTTGCAATTAGTCGACAAGTCAGATCATACGTAATTTCCTAAATTAAGGCCTGCACAGCATTTTCTGAGAAATGTCAAGGGATGAAAACATGAACATTTCCAAATCAGTGACTATTTCTTAGGCTTCATTTACATCAATCATTCAGAAATACAAACAGTGTGGTACTTTATAGTAAATCTGTGTCAGGTAGGCAGTTTCTCAAAAACTAAATGTCCATGCTGGAAGGAGACAAGTGAGGGAAGCCACCAAGAACATTTGGCTTCTGTGAGTGGAGAAACTGGGAATAGTGCAACATTTTTATTTTCATCTTCATTTTACATATAGTCCCAACTTTTTCTGATTTGTGGTTGTTTCTGTTGCATTTCTGAAATTACAGAACGGCTATAAAGAAAAGTGTGAACATTTATTGTGTTTTAAAACTTTGTGGAGCAAATGCAAACACCAAACTCTTATAAAGAAGGAAAAAACTACACGGACATGTGCAGGAAAACTTTGATATAAACTGAACAGAACAATGCAGGCTGATTTGACTCCCCATATTGTTTGTGTAAATAAATTAGGATAAAATAAGAGGTAACTCTCTTTGAAATGAATAAAACATATAGCTGCAGCTTATAATAACTTTGAAAAATAACAAAAATCAGAATCAAAATTTATTTCATGTCATGATCTCATAAATTCGGTATACGACGCGCACATGGTGCCAACAGGTCGGCGCCATCAGAACCGCGCGGGTAGAGAAAGTGGAAAGAAAAGTAAAGGCAGCTCCACGGTTTGGTTTTGTTGTGTGTTGTTTTTAACATGTTCTCTCGGGTTAAAATTCTCTCTCTGTGCTCCGCGCTCGCTGTCTCAAGTGCACTGATGGTTCTCAGCAGAACCTAACACCTCGTGCCTCCGTTCAGGAAACTCCCTCCCTCGCTCGCAGTCTGCAGCCAGTGTGTGTGTGCGCTCGCTCGCTCACACACACACACACACCGACAGCTCCGTCGGTGAACTGCGCATTTTAGGCGGCCACTGTGTTAATCGGCTGTCTTTCCCAAAATTTGAACGTCCAAATGACAGCAGGACGGCTTGCTGTGTAAAACTATGAATCGAGAGAAAAACAAAGACTTAAATAAAATAAACGACTCGTGGACAAATAAATTAGTTGTCGACGGTTCCAATAGTCGACATAGTCGTGACTAATCGACTAGTCGTGGCAGCCCTAGTTATTTGCTGCAGCTCCTGCAGCCAGGGGTCGAAATACATTTTTTAACCTACTTGCACTGGTGCTAGTAACAAAAAAAATTACTTGCACAACCAAAAGTCAGTCTTATATCAACCTTAAAACTCCGCAAGTCAGAACAACAGGACGGTACTCAACATGACTGGAAGCCACACACTCACAAGACAACGTTACCTGATGCCAATTTATGATTCCTGCTGTGTTCCATTGTTCCTGAAGTATAAATCACACAGGATTGTTTTTATACTGTGTACACAATGCAGTAAAACTACACGCTTAAAAAAGAGCACAGAGAAAAAAATGCTGATTGGAGCTGCAGCTCCTCGCTCTTCTTCTCTCACAAAAGTGTTTAAATAAAATCCATAAAAGTCCTGCTCACAGACTGATTGCCAGACACAGGACATGTCCACATCAACTGTAACTCCAGACATCTACACAACACTGACTGTTCGTTTGCGCGCATCTCGCAGTCAAAGGAGGAAAGATAAACTATAACAGTACTCAGAGCGCAGACCTGCAACTCAGCACAAGAACAAAGGAGAAGTCAGAGTGCACAGTCTGTCTGCAGACAAACTGTGCACTCTGACTTCTCTGTGCAGAGAACCTGCAGCCTGCGTTCTCACTTCCTCTCTGCCCCCCTGCTGCACGCACCTGACGCAAACATTCCTGCGTCGTCATGATGCCATAGGAAGCAACTCGAAGTGGGCCCGGTGTGGTTATGACAGAGTTTGAGGGAAAAGCAGCACCAGCAGACAGTTTTTTTTTCACATGCGCACGCAAACGAATCGTCACAGCAACTCACTCCATGTGTGAGTCATAAAACGCAGGGAAGACGAAGACAACACACTGGAAATTGTTTATTTTTTCTTATTTATTAATTATTGCTTCATTCTACTGGTGCTTATAGTTGATAAAACTTGGATAAAGTTACTTGCACAAGTGCTAGTGCAGTATAAAATTATGTGCACCGCTCGAATAATACGTGCACAAACTAGCACATGCACGTACTAATTCGACCCCTGTACTAGCAACATGTTGTTCATTGTGAGTGGCTGAGGTTATGGAGGCGGGGCTATGACATTGTTTCAGATAAGATGCGTATTGCTCATCCAGATGAAAAGTTCTCAGATTTACCCACTCTGGGACCGGTTTTCGAAAAGTATCATTTCAGCCACCGAAAGTGCTGTTTCTGTGGGGACGAAATGCCAATATGATACAAAACACGTGGATATGCTTAAACCTGTTTCCGTGTGGACGTTTCCTAAAGGTGACTACACATTTTATAGGCTAAACGTGAATAAATCATCACAAGATTAAATCAATCATGATATTCTCGTGAGATCGTCTTCTCCGGGAATGATCACCTTATCGTGGTGGAGGGGTCTGTGTGCCGTTATGAAGCTGAGAGCTATGTTGTCTGGAGCCTTTGTGCTCCTGGTAGGGTCTCCAATGGCAAATTGGTCTCAGGCAAGATGCCAGACTGAGCATGATTCACAAGACACTATGACTAAACAAGGCAGAGGAAATGTGACCCAGCCCAGAGGAAGGCCGGGCCCCAATCTGAAGCCAGGTCTGGATGTAGGGCCCGTCGGCGAGCACCTGGTGGCTAAGCTTGCCTCAGAGCCCAGTCGGGCACAGCTTGAAAAGTCAACATGGTGCTTCCATCTCCACCTTTTTGGGCTCACCACCCGCAGGGGGAACCGCTGGTGTCGGGTGCGCTGTCCTTTGGGTGGCAGTGAAAGTCAAGGGCCTCGGTGGACCAGACCCGGGCGGCAGGGTCTAGCGGTGGGAGTATGGAATGTCACCTTTTTGTGGGGGAAGGAGCCGGAGCGTGTGCGGGACGTGGAGCAATACCAGTTAGATCTGGTGGGCTTCGCCTCCACGCACAGCCTCGACTCCGGAACCACTCTCCTTTATAGGGGTTGACCCTTATTCTTGTCTGGAGTTACCCAGGGTGTGAGGCGCCGAGCGGGTGTGGGAACCAGCAAGTGTGTGCCAACTACAGGGGCATCACACTACTCAGCCTCCCTGGTAAAGTCTACTCCAGGGTGCTGGAAAGGAGGGTTCGGCCGATAGTCGTACCTCTGAACAGGAACAATGCGGGTTCAGTCCTGGTCATGGAACAGTATGTCCATCCAGTCTACATGTGCTTTGTTGACTTGTAGAAGGCGTATGATCGGGTACCCCGGGAGATACTGTGGGAGTATGGAGTGAGGGGGTCCCTTCTCAGGGCCATCCAATCTCTGTTCTCACAAAGTGAGAGCTGTGTTGGGGTGCTCAGCAGTAAGTTGGACTCATTTCTGGTGGAGGTTGGCCTCCACCAGGGCTGCACCTTGTCACCAATCCTGTTTGTGATATTCATGGTCGGGATATTGAGGTGTAGTTGGGGGGAGGGTTTTCAGTTTGGTGGGCTCAGGGTCGATGATTCAAACCACTCGCTGCGGTGGTTTGAATCATATTTGTCTAATAGATTACAATTTGTTCATGTAAATGGGGAATCTTCTTCACAGACTAAAGTTAATTATGGCGTTCCACAAGGTTCTGTGCTAGGACCAATTTTATTCACTTTATACATGCTTCCCTTAGGCAGTATTATTAGACGGTATTGCTTAAATTTTCATTGTTACGCAGATGATACCCAGCTTTATCTATCCATGAAGCCAGAGGACACACACCAATTAGCTAAACTGCAGGATTGTCTTACAGACATAAAGACATGGATGACCTCTAATTTCCTGCTTTTAAACTCAGATAAAACTGAAGTTATTGTACTTGGCCCCACAAATCTTAGAAACATGGTGTCTAACCAGATCCTTACTCTGGATGGCATTACCCTGACCTCTAGTAATACTGTGAGAAATCTTGGAGTCATTTTTGATCAGGATATGTCATTCAAAGCGCATATTAAACAAATATGTAGGACTGCTTTTTTGCATTTACGCAATATCTCTAAAATCAGAAAGGTCTTGTCTCAGAGTGATGCTGAAAAACTAATTCATGCATTTATTTCCTCTAGGCTGGACTATTGTAATTCATTATTATCAGGTTGTCCTAAAAGTTCCCTAAAAAGCCTTCAGTTAATTCAAAATTCTGCAGCTAGAGTACTGACGGGGACTAGAAGGAGAGAGCATATCTCACCCATATTGGCCTCTCTTCATTGGCTTCCTGTTAATTCTAGAATAGAATTTAAAATTCTTCTTCTTACTTATAAGGTTTTGAATAATCAGGTCCCATCTTATCTTAGGGACCTCGTAGTACCATATCACCCCAATAGAGCGCTTCACTCTCAGACTGCAGGCTTACTTGTAGTTCCTAGGGTTTGTAAGAGTAGAATGGGAGGCAGAGCCTTCAGCTTTCAGGCTCCTCTCCTGTGGAACCAGCTCCCAATTCAGATCAGGGAGACAGACACCCTCTCTACTTTTAAGATTAGGCTTAAAACTTTCCTTTTTGCTAAAGCTTATAGTTAGGGCTGGATCAGATGACCCTGAACCATCCCTCAGTTATGCTGCTATAGACGTAGACTGCTGGGGGGTTCCCATGATGCACTGTTTCTTTCTCTTTTTGCTCTGTATGCACCACTCTGCATTTAATCATTAGTGATCGATCTCTGCTCCCCTCCACAGCATGTCTTTTTCCTGGTTCTCTCCCTCAGCCCCAACCAGTCCCAGCAGAAGACTGCCCCTCCCTGAGCCTGGTTCTGCTGGAGGTTTCTTCCTGTTAAAAGGGAGTTTTTCCTTCCCACTGTAGCCAAGTGCTTGCTCACAGGGGGTCGTTTTGACCGTTGGGGTTTTACATAATTATTGTATGGCCTTACAATATAAAGTGCCTTGGGGCAACTGTTTGTTGTGATTTGGCGCTATATAAAAAAAATTGATTGATTGATTGACCTATGGTCATGAGGGTTGGGTCATGACTGAAGGAACTCGATCGCGGGTACAAGCGGCCGAAATAGGCTTCCTCAGGAGAGTGGCTGGTGTCTCTTTTAGAGAAAGGGTGAGAAGTTCGGTCATCCGTTGGGAGCTCGAAGTAGAGCTGCTGCTCCTTTGCGTTGAAAGGAGCCAGCTGAGGTGGTTCGGGGATCTGGTAAAGATGCCTCCTGGGCGCCTCCCAAGGGAGGTGTTCCAGGCATGTCCATCTGAGAGGAGACCCCGGGGAAGACCCAGGACTAGGTGGAGAGATTATATCTCCACATTGGCCAGGGAACACCTTGGGATCCCCCAGTCACAGGTGGTCACTGTGGCACAGGAAAGGGAAGTCTGGGGTCCCCTGCTGGAGCTGTTGCCCCCGCGACCCGAACCTGGAAAAGAGGCTGAAGATGACGACGATGATGAAGATATTATCGTAACTGTAGTTCTGATCTTTTCTTCAATCATGGTAAAATGTTCATCACCTTTTTCTGACTCTTAAAGTGACCTCAGTCCAACAATAATGAGAAGCTAAAACACTGAAATTGAGAGAAAAAGACAAAAGTCTAACTCTCAAACTTTATAAATTCGATCCAAATGTTCTTCTTCTTAATCCATTGTTAAATTTATGAGAAATTATTTTTCTGTGTATCGACGGCAGATAGATTTCTCTGTTGTATCACGTGACAGAATCCCCACAGCACAGCTAAATGCTAATTTATAATCTGATGACACCTGTTATTCCCACATGGGATTAGAGTTCCACGACTTCATTTATAAAGCGTTCCGGGAAACACTTCAGACCACTTTCTAAACAAGCGTTTACAGTCTCGCCTGCCATTTATACCTGTTTTTCTTCAACACTGAACATGAACAAAGTGCATCCAGGAGCTAATCTGCGGCTAATGTTAGCCAGCTAATTAGCTTCCTGGCTAAACATTCCTGAACGTCCCAAAGGAAAATACGGTCAAAGTTCACGCCTTACCTGCTCTGCTCGGTGCAGCAAAAAACACACCCAAACACTCCAGGGGTGGATTAACTCCCAGAAAGGTCTCCGGTGAGCGGGTTTGAAGCCGCTGCTGTCCGGTCAAAGCGCCTTAAACCGCGGCTCGGAACTTTGACTGATACCGACAGCAGAGACCGTCCCCGAGGAAGAGGACTCACTCTCCTCACTTTACCGACGGACACCGGACGAACTTCAAAGGCGCTCAGAAGAGCCGAATCCTGACAATCGGAAGAATGACAAATCAGAGAAACAAATTGACAAATAACCCGATGGAATAAAAAGAACCGATAACTGAGAAAAAAAAATAACTCACAGGATTTTAAAATATGAAATATTATCTCACGGTTTAATTTTTTTCAACGCAAATTCGCAAATTCAACTCAGCAAGACCATAAATTCATATTAGTGTCTCATAATTTTAAGGTACTTTTTTCATGTCAAGTCTGATGCTGATTCATTTCATGTTAACAATTTCAAGAATGTTCACTTAAAATTCCAGTTTAAAAAAAGGAATAATTACCGAGTATATCCTGATTTGTACCTAAATATTTCATAGTCTTCTATTATTTGGAACGTCTACATTTTTGATTGGGTAGATTAGTTTTCCTAAGAAACGTTGGATATTAAATTTTCTCAAAATATTCACATTTCCTCGTGCAGAGATTTATAACATAGCTAATAATCATTAAGATGCTATATAAATTTAAAGCTCATATTTACATTACATAAAGTTTAACTTTTGAGTTAATTCGAATGTCACATTTTTAAATCAATTTGTCATTATTGTGACTTGTTTCATTCTTATTTTATTATTGTTAATAATATTACTGTTGTTGCTGTCATGTATCAGTGAACTTATGTTTTTGTGATGATTATCAGATTTATTTTTGTTTTGTTTAAATTATATGTTTTTGACATCCTATTTATTTCTTTAAAGATGGTGAATCGGTGAATAAATATTTTTTTACCCTATGTTTTATTTTTTTATTAATTTTTATGTTTTTTTAAATCATCACTGTAATGTTACTAAAGAGGGGGCGTGTCAGTGTTGCCATAGTTTCTTTGAAAGCAGTTAAATTTTTAAAGTCAGAGTGAGAGCTCTGTCTACGTTGTACTCTCTGAGCCCTCAGGTGCTGAGGGTGCAAACGGGGAATCAGCGCCCCCTTAGCCTCCTGAAATGACACTGCAGCCACCCTGAGGCGAAGACGCGCAGATAAACCAGGAGGGAGCTAATCTGAGAAAACTTTCTCGCGTGTCCTGAACAGTTTCAACGTTTGAATATTTCTGACGAATGAATGAATGAATGAATTAAAACTGTTTATTTCGAACATTTGATACAACAACAATTACAAAATAGATCAGTAAAGACAACAACAAAAAAGTTCCTACTGTGTACCCAACATGTCCGAAAAGGGGTAGGGTGAAGCATCAGCTTATTTATCCCTACCCCTTCTTCCCCACAACCAGTAATACCCTTTGCCACATATACACATAGATTCCTACACACCTAAACCGATATATACACATACATATATATATATATATATATATACATATATACACATATATATACACAAACATAAATATACACCTACACATACCTACTTACATACAAAATACTATATATTTACAAGCCAAAGCAAACAACAAAAACACCCTAACCCTCATTACCCTTCCTCCTCCCTATACCCAGAAAAAAAACATATTTTTGTACCGCTGTTTGAACTGGTTCATGCTTGGACATTGCTTGAGCCCCACTCCCAATCTGTTCCACATCCTCACCCCACAGACAGAAATACAGAAACCTTTTAATGTTGTTCGTGCCCACTGATGCTTTAAATTAAATTTCCCCCTCAGACTGTAATCCCCTGATCTGTTAAACAACATATTTTTAATATTTGCTGGAAGTAAATTGTTTATTGCTTTATACACAATTTGTACTGTTTGAAAATGAACCAAGTCTGTGAATTTTAAGAATTTGGATTGTAAAAATAGTGGATTTGTATGATCTCTATAGCCAGTATTATGAATATTCTTATAGCTCTTTTCTGCATTACTGATAGTGATTGTGTTGTACCTTTATAAGTATTACCCCATACCTCTGCACAGTACTGTAAATATGGTAAAACCAGTGAGCAGTAAAGAATGCGGAGTGAGTTGTGGTCCAGAATATGTTTCGCTTTGTTTAGAACTGAAATGCTTCTTGACAGTTACTTTGTATATGTTTTATATGAGTCTCCAGTTTATCTTAGCATCTATTATCACCCCCAGAAACTTATTTTCATGTACCCTTTCAATATCTACCCCCTCGACTTGTAACTGAACCTGTATGTCTGTATTACAATAGCCAAATAACATGTATTTTGTTTTACTTAAGTTTAATGATAATTTGTTTCTGTCAAACCATATTTTCAATTTTCCCATTTCTATACTGATCCTCCTCAGTAACTCCTGCAAATCCCTCCCTGAACAAAAAATGCTTGTGTCATCTGCAAATAATACTAATTTTAATATTTTGGAAACATTGACAATATCATTTATATAAATTAGAAACAGTTTTGGACCCAATACTGACCCCTGTGGGACGCCACAAGCATTGTCCAAGCATGATGATGTATATTCCCCCAACTTCACAAACTGTTTTCTGTTACTTAAGTAGCTTCTCACCCAGTGCAAACACCAACCCCCTAATCCCATACTGTTCAAGTTTATTGATTAATATGTCATGATTGATTGTATCAAAAGCCTTTTTAAGGTCTATAAATATTCCAACTGAATGTAATTTGTGTCTATGGCGTTTGTAATCTCCTCAACTGATTCTATTAATGCAAGTGATGTTGAACTATGTGCTCTGAATCCATATTGACTATCAGTAAGTAATTTATGTTTATTTATGAATTTGTCTAATCTATTATTGAATAACTTTTCTAATAATTTGGAAAATTGTGGAAGCAAAGAAACAGGTCTATAATTTGTGAAGTGGTGTCTATCCCCAGTCTTATACAGCGGCACAACCTTAGCTATTTCATTTGATTGGGAAATTTACCGGTTTGAAATGATAAGTTACAGATGTATGTTAATGGTTCTACAATCCATTCAATGACCTGTTTTACCACCATATCAATTTCATTTAAATCGGTAGATGTTTTATATTTACAATTATTCACAATGTCTATAATTTCTTTTCCATCCACTGCTGTGAGGAACATTGAACAGGGATTTCTTTCTATGAGATTATTATCCCAATCCTCAGGTTGGGAATCGGGAATTTTTTCTGCCAAGCTTGGTCCAATATTTACAAAAAAATTATTAAAACCGTTGACTACCTCATCCTTATTTTCCTTCTTGACATTATTATCAATGAAATACTGAGGGTAACTCTGTTTTTTATTACCATTTTTGATAATGCTATTTAATATATCCCATATTCCTTTAATATTGTTTTTGTTATTATATAATATGTTACTATAATATGCCTTCCTACATACCCGTATAATATTAGTTAATCTATTTTTGTATTTCTTATATCTATTTTCTGCCTCTTTAGTCTTTAGTTTTATGAATTCTCTATACAGTGTATTTTTCTTATTACATGCATTTCGTAACCCTTTCGTCATCCATGGTCGAGCTTGGATTTTTTGTTTTCTGTAGTCTTGTTTAATTGGACAATTTTTATCATATAATGATGTAAATATTTGTAAAAAAGTTTCATATGCACTATCAACATCACTTTCACTGTATACCTTTTCCCAGTTTTGCTCCTGTAAATCCTTCTTTAGTGTGTTCATGTTTTCCTCTGTCCGCACTCGCCTGTATTTTATTTTCTCCTCTGGCTGATTCCGCCGATGGTTTCTATTATAAACGATGAAAACTGGTAGATGATCACTAATGTCATTGATTAATAATCCACTCAGTGTTATTCTCAATATCATTGCTGAATATATTATCAATTAAGGTAGCACTATGGGATGTAATTCTGCTTGGCCTGGTGATTTTTGGATATAAACTCATACTGTACATTATACTGATAAATTCATCTGTTATTTTATGCTTATTTGGATTGAACAGATCAATATTTAAGTCACCACAAATGAACACAGTTTTTTGATTAGTTTTTGAGAACATTTTTCCCATACAGTCAGTGAATGTTTCAATACTAGATCCTGGTGCTCTATATATACAGCTGACTAATACATTTTTGCTTTTTTCTTCACATATTTCAATAGTTATACATTCTAATAAGTTATCAATCACAGTTGTCATATTGTCTACTATTTTATAATCCATGTTCTTATCCACATACACAGCCACTCCTCCTCCACTCTTATTTTTTCTGTTTACACAATTAAATTAATATCCATCCAGTTCAAAATCCATTCCTTTATCTTCATTGATCCATGTTTCTGATATAGCAATTATGTTAAATATTTTTTTAAACTGACTTAAATATTCTTTAATGTTATTAAAGTTTGCATATAGACTTCTGCTGTTGAAATGGATTATTGATAATTTGTTATCCGTTTTAATGATCCGATTAAACTGTTCATCTGTATAATAGCAACAACTGTCATTGATATTTGAGAAGAAATTATTGTCCGGGTCTATATCGTGCTCCAAGTCCAGTACATTGTGGTCTGTGTATTTAAATGTTCTCAGTTCTACTTTTCCATGATCAGCAATCCTTTGAGTTATATCCTTCTTGTCTCCAGATGTAGATGAATAAACTTAACATTTAT
This sequence comes from Thalassophryne amazonica, assembly GCF_902500255.1. NCBI lineage: Eukaryota > Metazoa > Chordata > Actinopteri > Batrachoidiformes > Batrachoididae > Thalassophryne > Thalassophryne amazonica. Next base: position 900,561 of record NC_047114.1, on the reverse strand, counting down.
TTCATTCATTATATTTTAGCCTTTCTGGGGGAAATGATTCCATTTTATTTCATTGTACTTTAAGTTGGGCTGATGTCTGTATTTCACACAAACAGATGTGTCTTCAGATTTATTATTCCAGATTTAAGTGTTTGAAAAAGCTCTTATTGTCCAACTTTGTCTTTATTTTTTACGCTCAAATGTCTCTGGGGCTTCATTTAATGTCTTCAAAGTCACAGATTTATGTCTGAGCACATTAAAAGTTTTGCTTTGAAAAGGTTTGTGTTAGAATTCTGTGACACGTATCACGGAAGCCTCTGCGTCGACCCAATAAATCACATCTTTAAAGAATGTAAAACTGCTAAAATATGAGTGATTTGAAAGGTTGAAGTTGTCTTTTTGGTTGTTAAGCGGCAGCTGCACGTTGTTTCTGATTTGTTGTAATCCACAGAGATGATTATTTGGGTTCTATTTGTACCTGATGAGAAAATGCTAAAGTTTGTTAGTGTGAATGAACATGTGAATGCTGTTTCCTCAAACGCGCTATGTGATGCACCCGAGTAATGACGTCTAGCAAACAAAGCCAGAAGTCACTCAGACACTTGAGCCTAGATGGTTTTTTGTTTGTTTTTTCTGTTGAATGAAAATTCAGTGTTCCAGTCCATCATGATGCTGCAACAGACTAAGCACGATGCACAACCACGTCAGCCTGTAATGCGCTCAGATGTTTTCTTGGTGGCTCCCCTCACTCGTCTCCTTTTTGCACAGTCGGTGGTGGCCAAGTGGTTTATGCGCTTGATTTCAGTTCAGAAGGTTCCGGGTTCAAATCCCACCCCTGCCACGTTCTCCATGTAATGTGGAGTTGCATCAGGAAGGGCATCCGGCGTAAAACTTGTGCCAATTCAACATGCAGATCCACCTTGGATTTGCTGTGGCGACCCCGAGTGCAAACAAGGGAGCAGCCGAAGGGACTTACTTACTGTTTTGAGACAGATTTCATGTTCAGAACCCAACTGTTTGTATCTCTTAATGAGTGATGTAAATTAACTCCAAGTGGCATATTCAGTGACATGAAAATGGTTCATGTTTCCATCAAAACTGGCTGTTAAAGTGATGATTTTTATTAAAAACAGGTCTCATATTTAGTTTGTCCAATTACTAATGGTCTCTGAAAGTGGAGAGACCACGTGTAGTAATTTAATGGACTGCATTTATATAGCATTTTTCCATCTTCATCAGACGCTCAAAGCGCTTTACAATAATGCCTCACATTCACCCCGATGTCAGGCTGCTGCCATACAAGGTGCTCACTACACACTGGGAGCAACTAGGGGATTAAAGACCTTGCCCAAGGGTCCTTAGTGATTATCCAGTCAGCCTGGGATTTGAACCGAGGATCTTCTGTTCTCAAGCCCCAAAGCCTTAACCACTAGACCACCACCTCCCCTAGAAGTGATGATCTAGTGGGATGAAATGGGATGAAAGTCTACACAGGAACATCATTTCAGCCTCACCCCGGCGGCGTACAGCAAGAAACTACAAAACACGCCACAGTCCAAATACTTATGGACCTGCATAACTTTATGAGTGTCGAATAATCTCGACCTCCAGAGAAACTGGGGCTACGAATATTGTGAGTAAACCATCGTTTCTGTAAGTACTAGAATGAGTTGGATGGGACACACACACACACACACACACACAAACACCCCCCCCCCCCCCCCCCCCCACACACACACAGGTTTCTTGGAGAAACATAAAACTGAGGGCATCCTTTGTTGTTTTTACTTTACACGTTGCAACAGTCGCTGCAAACAGGTGCCTTTAAGAATTCATATTCACTGAGATATAATGACATTTAGAGATTGGTCAACAGTGACATAGACTGACAGATCGATTGACAGAGACTGATCAATCAATAGAGCAAGACTGACAGAGCAATGGACAGGCAGGCAGGTGATGGTCCAGTGGATAAGCAGCGGGCTTAACACCAGAGGATCTTTGGTTCAAATCCCCGCCAGGCCGGAAAATCACTAACACTGATTTGGGCAAGGTCCTTAATCCCATATTGCTCCCTGTGTGGAGTGAGCACCCCGACATGACTGGGTGAATGTGAGGCATCAGTGTAAAGCACTTTGAGTTTCCAATTCAGGTGGAATAGTCCATTTACATTTTACTAATGCAGAGACGGATGGACAGAGGGATGAGTGCAGAAAGGAATGGACAGAGGGACGAATGCAGAGACGGAAGGACAGAGGGATCAAATCAAATCAATTTTATTTATATAGCGCCAAATCACAACAAACAGCTACCCCAACGCGCTTTATATTGTAAGGCAAAAGCCATACAATAATTACAGAAAAAACCCCACTTTGATACATGCGTTTATTTCTTCCCGACTGGATTATTGTAATGCTTTGTTTTCTCTCCAGCATTCGGGGTCTTCAATTGGTACAGAATGCTGCTGCCAGACGTTTGACACAAAGTAGAAGGTTTGACCACATTACACCCATTCTGGCATCCCTTCATTGGCTACCAGTTTCTGCCACATCAGATTTTAAGGTCTTAGTCAATAGTCAATCAATTTATATAGCGCCAAATCACAACAAACAGTTGCCCCAAGGCGCTTTATATTGTAAGGCAAGGCCATACAATAATTACAGAAAAACCCCAACGGTCAAAACGACCCCCTGTGAGCAAGCACTTGGCGACAGTGGGAAGGAAAAACTCCCTTTTAACAGGAAGCAACCTCCAGCAGAACCAGGCTCAGGGAGGGGCAGTCTTCTGCTGGGACTGGTTGGGGCTGAGGGAGAGAACCAGGAAAAAGACATGCTGTGGAGGGGAGCAGAGATCAGTCACTAATGATTAAATGCAGAGTGGTGCATACAGAGCAAAAAGAGAAAGAAACACTCAGTGCATCATGGGAACCCCCCAGCAGTCTAAGTCTATAGCAGCATAACTAAGGGATGGTTCAGGGTCACCTGATCCAGCCCTAACTATAAGCTTTAGCAAAAAGGAAAGTTTTAAGCCTAATCTTAAAAGTAGAGAGGTTGTCTGTCTCCCTGATCTGAATTGGGAGCTGGTTCCACAGGAGAGGAGCCTGAAAGCTGAAGGCTCTGCCTCCCATTCTACTCTTACAAACCCTAGGAACTACCTGACAACCTGATAATAATGAATTACAATAGTCCAGCCTAGAGGAAATAAATGCATGAATTAGTTTTTCAGCATCACTCTGAGACAAGACCTTTCTGATTTTAGAGATATTGCGTAAATGCAAAAAAGCAGTCCTACATATTTGTTTAATATGCGCTTTGAATGACATATCCTGATCAAAAATGACAAGATTTCTCACAGTATTACTAGAGGTCAGGGTAATGCCATCCAGAGTAAGGATCTGGTTAGACACCATGTTTCTAAGATTTGTGGGGCCAAGTACAATAACTTCAGTTTTATCTGAGTTTAAAAGCAGGAAATTAGAGGTCATCCATGTCTTTATGTCTGTAAGACAATCCTGCAGTTTAGCTAATTGGTGTGTGTCCTCTGGCTTCATGGATAGATAAAGCTGGGTATCATCTGCATAACAATGAAAATTTAAGCAATGTCGTCTAATAATACTGCCTAAGGGAAGCATGTATAAAGTGAATAAAATTGGTCCTAGCACAGAACCTTGTGGAACTCCATAATTAACCTTAGTCTGTGAAGAAGATTCCCCATTTACATGAACAAATTGTAATCTATTAGATAAATATGATTCAAACCACCGCAGCGCAGTGCCTTTAATACCTATGGCATGCTCTAATCTCTGTAATAAAATTTTATGGTCAACAGTATCAAAAGCAGCACTGAGGTCTAACAGAACAAGCACAGAGATGAGTCCACTGTCTGAGGCCATAAGAAGATCATTTGTAACCTTCACTAATGCTGTTTCTGTACTATGATGAATTCTAAAACCTGACTGAAACTCTTCAAATAGACCATTCCTCTGCAGATGATCAGTTAACTGTTTTACAACTACCCTTTCAAGAATTTTTGAGAGAAAAGGAAGGTGTTGTGAAAGTGTAGGTACACGGACCCACAACAGGGGGCGCAAATGAACGGACAATGGAGTAGGTCAAATAACAACAATTTACTGTTGTGAATGTGCACAACCAATACAACAGATTACAACACTAGACAGGAGTCAAATCACAAAGGTGTCGTGTGGGCAGGCTCGAAGATAGGAGACACCTGTCCAAAGCAAAACTGGAACCACACGATTTCCTCCGCCACCAGACCCCGGGAATACTGGAGCCGCCAAGTCCCGAACTCCCAGGTGGCCACTGCCTCCGCGTGTTGGATCTGGTACTGCTGGCGAGGAACAAAAAGCAGTTAAATGAGGGCGCGTTTGCACCCAGCAATCCGTATGGCAGGAAAGCTACCTCCACCTCTCGTTGGAAAAGTAGTTCACAATACAACGCTCAAGTAACAAAAGGATACTGTCTCACAGTCAGCTGAGGTACGTTACCTTCAAGGTAGAACGATATCTCAGCAAAGAGGTGGAGATGTCGTCTGGCTGATATACCAACACTGATCCTGATGAATGGTGACAGCTGTCAAAGATGATGAGCGTCAGCTGTCACCCTGGCTGCTCCTGTGAGGCGGCAGCGCCCTCTGGTGCCTGGAGCCCGCACTCCAGGCCGGGCACCCTCTGGTGGTGGTGGGCCAGCAGTACCTCCTCTTCAGCGGCCCACACAACAGGACCCCCCCCTCAACGGGCGCCTCCTGGCGCCCGACCAGGCTTGTCCGGGTGGCGGCGGTAGAAATCGGCCAGGAGGGCCGGGTCCAGGATGAAGCTCCTCTTCACCCAGGAGCGTTCTTCAGGTCCATACCCCTCCCAGTCCACCAAATACTGGAAGCCCCGGCCCATCCTGCGGACATCCAAGAGCCGGCGCACAGTCCAAGCCGGCTCGCCATCGATGATCCGGGCAGGAGGTGGTGCCGGACCCGGAGTACAGAGGGGTGAGGTGTGATGGGGCTTGATCCTTGACACGTGAAACACAGGATGGATCCGCAGTGAGGCCGGAAGCTGAAGCCTCACTGCGGCGGGACTGATGACCTTGAGGATTTTAAAGGGACCTATGTATCGTTCCTGTAGTTTCGGTGAGGCCACTTGGAGTGGAATGTCCTTGGTTGACAACCACACTTCCTGCCCTGGACGATACGTAGGGGCCGGGGTCCGCCGACGGTCTGCATGGGCCTTTGTCCTCATCCGGGCCTTCAGCAAAGCAGAACGGGCGGCTCGCCACACCCGACGGCACTTCCGCAGGTGGGCCTGGACCGAGGGCACACCGACCTCTCCCTCAACCACCGGAAACAACGGGGGCTGATACCCTAGACATACCTCAAAAGGGGAGAGGCCGGTGGCTGACGACACTTGGCTGTTGTGGGCATACTCGATCCAGGCCAGATGGGTACTCCAGGCCGCCGGGTGCGCGGCTGTCACGCAACGCAGGGTCTGCTCCATCTCTTGGTTGGCCCGTTCTGCTTGCCCGTTGGTTTGGGGATGATACCCAGATGAGAGACTGACCGTGGCCCCCAGTTCCCGGCAGAAGCTCCTCCAGACGTGCGAGGAGAACTGGGGACCGCGATCGGAGACGATGTCTGTTGGGATCCCATGCAGCCGGATGATGTGGTGGACCAGGAGGTCTGCTGTCTCCTGGGCCGTTGGGAGCTTCGGGAGGGCCACGAAGTGGGCCGCCTTGGAGAATCGGTCCACTATCGTGAGGATGACGGTGTTGCCCTGGGACGGCGGGAGGCCCGTGACAAAATCCAGGCCAATGTGAGACCAGGGGCGATGAGGCACGGGCAGCGGCTGTAGCAATCCCGATACCTTGCGATGGTCGGCCTTGCCCCTGGCACAGGTGGTACAGGCCTGGATATAATCCCGGACGTCGGCCTCCAGGGACGCCCACCAGAAGCGCTGCCGGACAACTGCCACGGTTCTTCGCACCCCTGGATGACAGGAGAGCTTAGAGCCGTGACAGAAGTCCAGGACTGCAGCCCTAGCTTCTGGTGGGACGTAAAGTCTATTCTTCGGCCCGGTTCCGGGGTCCGGGCTTCGTGCCAGGGCCTCCCGGATGGTTCTCTCTACGTCCCAGGTGAGGGTGGCCACGATAGTGGACTCCGGGATGATGGGTTCCGGTGGATCCGACAACTCCGTTTTGACTTCGTCTTCATGTACCCGGGACAAGGCATCCGATCTCTGGTTTTTGGTCCCGGGACGGTAGGTGATCCGGAAGTCAAACGGCCGAAAGAACAGTGACCAGCGGGCTTGCCTGGGGTTCAGCCGCTTGGCGGTCCTGATATACTCCAGGTTCCGGTGGTCAGTGAAAACCGTGAATGGCACGGACGTTCCCTCCAACAGATGTCTCCACTCTTCAAGGGCCTCTTTCACCGCAAGGAGCTCTCGATTGCTGACGTCATAGTTCCGTTCGGCCGGGGTCAACCTGCGGGAAAAATAGGCACACGGGTGAAGGACCTTATCGGTCTTTCCTCTCTGGGAGAGCACAGCTCCTATCCCTGAGTCCGAGGCGTCCACTTCAACCACCAACTGGCGACTAGGAAAGGGCTGCACCAGAACAGGTGCAGACAAGAAGCGCCGTTTCAACTCCTTGAACGCGGCATCACAACGATCCGACCAGGTGAAGGGGACTTTTGGTGAGGTCAGGGCTGTCAGGGGGCTAGCTACCTGACTATAGCCCTTGATAAACCTCCTGTAGAAATTAGCAAAGCCGAGGAACTGTTGCAGCTTCCTACGGCTAGTGGGTTGGGGCCAGTCTCTCACCGCCGCAACCTTGGCCGGATCAGGAGCGACGGAGTTAGGGGAAATGATAAACCCCAGGAAGGACAAAGAAGTGCGGTGAAACTCGCACTTCTCGCCCTTCACAAACAGCCGGTTCTCCAACAACCGCTGCAGGACCTGACGTACATGCCGGACATGAGTCTCAGGATCCGGAGAAAAGATGAGTATATCGTCCAGATATACGAAGACGAATCGGTGCAGGAAGTCCCGCAAGACGTCATTAACTAATGCTTGGAACGTCGCGGGAGCGTTTGTAAGACCGAACGGCATGACCAGGTACTCAAAGTGACCTAACGGGGTGTTAAATGCCGTCTTCCACTCGTCTCCCTTCCGGATCCGAATAAGGTGATACGCATTCCTAAGATCAAGCTTGGTGAATATCTTGGCTCCATGCAGGGGCGTGAACACAGAATCCAAAAAGGGTAAGGGGTATCGGTTACGAACCGTGATTTCGTTCAGCCCCCTGTAATCGATGCATGGACGTAGTCCGCCATCCTTTTTCCCCACAAAAAAGAAACCCGCACCCATCGGGGAGGTGGAATTCCGGATCAACCCGGCAGCCAAAGAGTCCCGGATGGAGGTCTCCATTGATTCGCGCTCAGGTCGTGAGAGGTTGTACAGCCTACTGGACGGGAACTCAACGCCTAGGACCAAATCAATGGCACAATCATACGGGCGGTGCGGGGGAAGGGTGAGCGCCAGATCCTTGCTAAACACCTCCGCAAGGTCATGGTACTGCACCGGCACCGTCCCTAGATTGGGCGGGGCTCTGACCTCCTCCCTGGCCTGGGAACCGGGAGGAACCGAGGAACCTAAACATACCCGATGGCAGGTTTCGCTCCACTGCACCACTACCCCGGACGGCCAATCGATCCGGGGATTGTGTTTCAACATCCAGGGGAACCCTAAAATCATACGGGAGGTGGCCGGAGTCACAAAAAACTTGATCTCCTCCCGGTGATTTCCCGACACCACCAGGGTTACTGGTGGTGTCTTGTGAGTGATTGGAGGGAGTAGGGAGCCATCTAGTGCCCGCACCTGCACAGGCGAGGTAAGCGCCACCAGAAGGAGCCCTATCTCCCTGGCCCATTTGCTGTCTAGCAAATTCCCTTCAGAGCCCGTGTCCACCAGTGCTGGGGCCTTCAGGGTTAAATCCTCATAAAGGATTGTAACTGGGAGTCGAGTGGCAATGTGGGTGTGTCCCACGTGAATGTCTCGGCTCACCCCTAGCCCAGTCTCTAGGGGCGGGCGTTGGTGTTTAACCGCTCGGGGCAGTCTCTCAATTGATGCTCTATCGAGCCACAAACAAAACACGCCCCGCGGTCCAGCCTCCTTGGTGCTCTAAATGTGGCCCTGCTCGTGTCCATAGCTTCGTCAGCAGGGGGAGCTGTAACCACACGAGGCACAGGGGCCGTGGAGCGTGGGGAGGGCGGAACGCGATCGGAACCGGAAGGGAGAGGGACGGCGCTGTGCCCTGGCCACGCCCTTCGTCTCGTTCCCGACGGCGTTCTTCCAACCGATTGTCTAATCGTATGACGAGATCGATAAGCCCATCTAAATCCCGCGGTTCATCCTTAGCCACCAGGTGCTCCTTTAGAACCAATGACAGTCCGTTTACAAAGGCGGCGCGGAGGGCAGTGCTATTCCAGCCTGACCTCGCAGCCGCGATGCAGAAGTCGACTGCATAGGCAGCTGCGCTCCGGCGCCCCTGTCTCATTGACAGTAGCACGGCCGAAGCGGTCTCTCCTCTATTTGGGTGATCGAACACTGTTCTGAACTCCCTCACAAACCCATCATATGTCTGAAGGAGCCGTGAATTTTGCTCCCAGAGCGCTGTAGCCCAAGCGCGTGCCTCACCACGAAGCAGATTTATCACATAAGCTACTTTGCTAGCATCAGTCGCGTACATGACGGGACGCTGTGCGAAGACGAGCGAACACTGCATAAGGAAATCCGCGCACGTCTCCACACAGCCTCCGTACGGCTCTGGGGGGCTTATGTATGCTTCCGGGGAAGGTGGGAGGGGTCGTTGAACGACCAGTGGAACGTCACTGTTACGCACAGGGTCGACGGGAGGGAGAGCCGCAGCGGCGCCCGGAGGGCGCGCTTCCACCTGCGCGGCGAGAGCCTCCACCCTGCGGTTCAGGAGGACGTTCTGCTCGGTCATCAAATCCAACCGAGTCGTGAAAGCGGTGAGGATCCGCTGCAACTCACCGATCACCCCTCCTGCGGACGCCTGTGCGCCCTGTTCTTCCATTGGCCGTTCAACAGCCGGTTGACGCCCCTCGGGATCCATGACGCTGGCCGAGATATCCTGTTGTGAAAGTGTAGGTACACGGACCCACAACAGGGGGCGCAAATGAACGGACAATGGAGTAGGTCAAATAACAACAATTTACTGTTGCGAATGTGCACAACCAATACAACAGATTACAACACTAGACAGGAGTCAAATCACAAAGGTGTCGTGTGGGCAGGCTCGAAGACAGGAGACACCTGTCCAAAGCAAAACCGGAACCACACGATTTCCTCCGCCACCAGACCCCGGGAATACTGGAGCCGCCAAGTCCCGAACTCCCAGGTGGCCACTGCCTCCGCGTGTCGGATCTGGTACTGCTGGCGAGGAACAAAAAGCAGTTAAATGAGGGCGCGTTTGCACCCAGCAATCTGTATGGCAGGAAAGCTACCTCCACCTCTCGTTGGAAAAGTAGTTCACAATACAACGCTCAAGTAACAAAAGGATACTGTCTCACAGTCAGCTGAGGTACGTTACCTTCAAGGTAGAACGATATCTCGGCAAAGAGGTGGAGATGTCGTCTGGCTGATATACCAACACTGATCCTGATGAATGGTGACAGCTGTCAAAGATGATGAGCGTCAGCTGTCACCCTGGCTGCTCCTGTGAGGCGGCAGCGCCCTCTGGTGCCTGGAGCCCGCACTCCAGGCTGGGCGCCCTCTGGTGGTGGTGGGCCAGCAGTACCTCCTCTTCAGCGGCCCACACAACAGAAGGTTGGAGATTGGCCTATAATTAGCTAAGATAGCTGGGTCAAGTGATGGCTTTTTAAGTAATGGTTTAATTACTGCCACCTTAAAAGCCTGTGGTACATAGCCAACTAATAAAGATAGATTGATCATATTTAAGATCAAAGCATTAAATAATGGTAGGGCTTCCTTGAGCAGCCTGGTAGGAATGGGGTCTAATAGACATATTGATGGTTTGGATGAAGTAACTAATGAAAATAACTCAGACAGAACAATCGGAGAGAAAGAGTCTAACCAAATACCGGCATCACTGAAAGCAGCCAAAGATAACGATACGTCTTTGGGATGGTTATGAGTAATTTTTTCTCTAATAGTTAAAATTTTATTAGCAAAGAAAGTCATGAAGTCATTACTAGTTAAAGTTAATGGAATACTCAGCTCAATAGAGCTCTGACTCTTTGTCAGCCTGGCTACAGTGCTGAAAAGAAACCTGGGGTTGTTCTTATTTTCTTCAATTAGTGATGAGTAGTAAGATGTCCTAGCTTTACGGAGGGCTTTTTTATAGAGCAACAGACTCTTTTTCCAGGCTAAGTGAAGATCTTCTAAATTAGTGAGACGCCATTTCCTCTCCAACTTACGGGTTATCTGCTTTAAGCTACGAGTTTGTGAGTTATACCACGGAGTCAGGCACTTCTGATTTAAAGCTCTCTTTTTTAGAGGAGCTACAGCATCCAAAGTTGTCTTCAATGAGGATGTAAAACTATTGACGAGATACTCTATCTCACTTACAGAGTTTAGGTAGCTACTCTGCACTGTGTTGGTATATGGCATTAGAGAACATAAAGAAGGAATCATATCCTTAAACCTAGTTACAGAGCTTTCTGAAAGACTTCTAGTGCAATGAAACTTATTCCCCACTGCTGGGTAGTCCATCAGAGTAAATGTAAATGTTATTAAGAAATGATCAGACAGAAGGGAGTTTTCAGGGAATACTGTTAAGTCTTCTATTTCCATACCATAAGTCAGAACAAGATCTAAGATATGATTAAAGTGGTGGGTGGACACATTTACTTTTTGAGCAAAGCCAATAGAGTCTAATAATAGATTAAATGCAGTGTTGAGGCTGTCATTCTCAGCATCTGTGTGGATGTTAAAATCGCCCACTATAATTATCTTATCTGAGCTAAGCACTAAGTCAGACAAAAGGTCTGAAAATTCACAGAGAAACTCACAGTAACGACCAGGTGGACGATAGATAATAACAAATATGGGATGTATGCAGAGGCGGATGGACAGAGGGATGAGTGCAGAGGCGGATGGACAGAGGGATGAGTGCAGAGACGGATGGACAGAGGGATGAGTGCAGAGACAGATGGACAGAGGGAAGAATGCAGAGACGGATGGACAGAGGGAAGAATGCAGAGACAGATGGACAGAGGGATGAGTGCAGAGACGGATGGACAGAGGGATGAGTGCAGAGACGGATGGACAGAGGGAAGAATGCAGAGACGGATGGACAGAGGGATGAGTGCAGAGACGGATGGACAGAGGGAAGAATGCAGAGACGGATGGACAGAGGGATGAGTGCAGAGACGGATGGACAGAGGGAAGAATGCAGAGACGGATGGACAGAGGGATGAGTGCAGAGACAGATGGACAGTCTTGTTTAAAGTACCTCAAAGTGATATTTGAGTGAAAGTACAAGTATCTTACCACAAAATTACTTTGGTCAAAGTTAAAGTCTCCATTAAAAATATTACTTAGTAAAAGTCTTAAAGTATGTGACATTTTCTATATTTAAGTATCAAAAGTAAATTTCTGATATAAAACGCACTTTAGGTAAAAGTACTGAGTAAAAGTAAAAATCCAAAATGAGTGGAGTGTGAAACAGCAACACAAAAAGAAAGCCACTGTGGTGTCTGGAGACACCAGCAGGGGGCCTCAGCCCCGACAAAAGTCTGGATCCACCTCTGACGGAGCAGTCGGTGTTGGTGACGGGACGAGTGAGCAACAGGTGGATGGATGCAGCTGTAAATAAAGTTGCCATTCTTTTTCCTGGAAGAGCCACACACTTTTCTGTTAAACAGCCAAGCTCTTGTCAAACAGAACAGTAATTTGTAGCTACACAGTTGTGCCAAATTTAAAGAAAAGTGAAAAAACAAACAAAAAATAAATCAAAAAATAACTTTTCAATAGTCACCACCTCCAGCCACTGTAAAGCAACCAAACGCAGCACCCTTGAATCCAAAATGCGTTTCACTGCTTTTACGCACTACTTCTCCACAAAAATTTTAAATAAAATAAAACTAAACAGCCACATCTCAGTTTTGTTGGTACGGAGGTTTTCCCCTCAAGTGTGTTTTAACTCAGATATGTGTGCTGGACTCCAGCGGAAGCGGATCTCTGTGTCTGTGTGCGCACGTCAGCGTGTGCGTGATTGGACTCCAAAGCACAGAATGTCCCCCCCCCCCCCCCCCCCCCCCCCATCTCCTCTTCCCGAGGGCGGCGCAGATTCAACCCGTCATCTTTTTTTTTGTTTTACTTTTTGTGTGTCTCTTTTAAATGGGTCTTAGAGGTACCTGAGCCAGAGTCCCTGAGGTACGTAGGTGCACCAAGCCTGTGGCATCATAATCAAGAAGACTTGAGGCTGGAATTGCTGCCAAATTAATGGAAACCCGTCATAGCCACAGAGACCTTTAATCCCTGCATTTTGTTATTTTTGTGATATATGCTTCAATATGATTGGGGCATTGTTAAATGTCTTGCATTCTGCAAGTCGGCGAGTGTGCTGTCCACACTTTTATTCCTGTGTGTGTTTTTTATTATTGTCATTATTTACAGGGCTGTGCCTTGTGGCTGGTCTGTTTCCACAACCTCTTTTCACATAAGAGCAGCATAACAGCAACTGTCCTGAGCACCTTGTTCACAAACGCGCTCGTGATTTGTAAGAGTTTTGTGTGAGTGCTGCATTCCAGCAGCACAGACGTGATGTGCATGCAGACATTTTTGCAGCAAGCCCGTGTGATATTTAACTCACATTCAGACGACATACACTAACATACCAATTGAGAATTTTTACCTATTTGTGTGTTTTGTCACAAATTTGCATCTCCAACAGTCGCAGGCTCGCAGCCCCCCAGTTCCCTTAGTCATCTTCACACTGAAATGCTGGTTGACCTGTTGACTAATCAAACCATCAATCTAAAGTCGGTTTATAGTTTCTGGTGAAAGAGAGACGTCAGAGCTGGAGGTAGTTTCTCATAATTATTTAATCACACATACATTTACATCATGCAGACAATCCAAAACTGATCTGATCAACTTCCCATCTCCGTCCATTATCAGAGCCCTGCTGTTCCTGCCCGTTTTCCAGGAATGATCCAGTACCTTTGTCCACTGATGGATACCCAAAAGTCTCCTCTAAAAACTATTACATAATAATAATAATAAAAAAAAGAGAAAAAAAATCCTCCTACACTTCAGAGTTTTAAATTTCATTGATATTTTTTAATCCCACATTTCATTTCCAGTTTGGGCTGAAAGTCAAACATTTTGAGATCCATGCTGCTACGTCCTGACTGATCAAGGAGACAACACAGAGGAAATAAACCAAACTTTGTCTCATCAGACACACGGAAAATAAACCGTCACACAGCTCAATCAACAGCACGATGACTCGCCGCTAACAGTTTACAGGCTTTGGAGACGTCTTTACAAAGCAGCCACACGTGGAGTGTTTTCTGAGTGCAGATATCGTGAAGAAGTGCTTAAAATGTCCAACATTCCCCATAAAGACGCCATTTAGTCCGTCTGTTAACTGCAGGAAGCCCGACTCCTCCCATGTTCCTCTTCAGGCTGTAAACCGCCATCTGAAAATGCTCAGTTATGATGCTGAATGTGTGCAGACTTCAATTTCCCCCACCCCTAAAAAACAACAGGATGAATGTGTTAATGTTTGGGGATGAGACGAACGCTCTTACGTTTGGGGACGAACGCGTTAATCTTTGGGGATGAACCATTTTGAAGCCGACGTCCTGAGTTCATGCACATCAACATTAGAATATTGTTTTCTGATCAGTCTATGAATATTTACGACCTCATGTCACCTATAAACATCTGTCCTGTTTGGGGACAAACACCCTCTTACTTGGACAAACTATCAATTACTTTATAAATTCATCACTCAAGTGGTTTATTAATCAAAAATGTCCACAGCATTAGAATTTGCTGTATTTTTGTTAAACGTTTGACAGACGTCTTTTTGAACATTGTTTGTTTTGCTGTTCGGTGAGTTAAACTCTGATCCGGTCTTGTTTTTTCACACAGCGTGATCACAAACTTCGACAGTGTTTGACATCTAACACACTCGGGCTTCACGGGCTGAATACAAAAACACAAACAAACAACAACCAACCTGGATTACGTTTACTTAAATAACTCAGCAGATCGATTTCAGAACCTGCTCTCCTGATTGGCTGATCAGTGGCAGAGCCTGACAACCCCCCACCCCCACCAAAAACAAATAAACAAAACAACAGCAGCAAAAAATTCAACAAAGCAACCAAACATAAACAGTAGACAAACCCAAAAAAAACAACACATTTGTGAAAATTTACAACCAGCGATGGCAAATATGGCAACAGGTGCCAGATCTATCTGAGGACATGCGGCGTCCTGCGTGAATGACAGCAGGGACCAAACAATTCCTGGTGGGTGGAGCCCACAAAACGGTTCCCACTGTGCACCAAATATCTGAGCGAAGAGGAAACGTTCAGGATGACTGACAGCCCGGACAGGGACAGGACAAGCATTGTGGGTAATATCAGTTTATGTGCAAGGATATAAATAGCGTCCAATAACAGAGCATAATTAGCCACTAGGGGCAGTCAAACAAAAACTACAAGTAGCGACTTAGCCTCGTCTATGCTAATGGAGGAAGCTAACCAGACCTTCGGCCCCACATTCTTCACATCCTTCTTCTAAAGTCATGAATAAGGAGTATAGGCGTGATTTAATTTAAAGATAAAGACACTCGGCCTCCACAGGGATTTTGTTAAATACATCTACAGTACTCCGCTGCACATTTTATGTTCTAATCCTTCCTTCAATCCGTTCCCCAGTCAGCGGACAGTCCTCCGCTGGGACACGTGTGCAGTAGTGCCAATTTTACATCTGTACAACAAGAGCGACACAACAGTAGTGCTCGATGCCATCGAGCCGTCTCAAACGCGAAGTTAAGAGCCGATAACAGGAACGTGTACAGGTTAGCCTACGGGGTGAGAGGTTTCGAGCAGGAGGGTCTTTATTTTGTTGTTGGCTTTGCTTTTTTCAGATCTTGCGACGGTTACATTCAGCTGGACACAGTGCAGAAAGACGTGCACGACAACGGCGGCTGATGACACCGTGCAAACCCCCCCACCCAAAAAACTGACACATTGGAGTCGTGTGCGGGGTCACGCTCCACACTGCATGTGGTGGGCTGCAGAAGGAGATTAATAAAATGCTGCTGTCTGTGTGTGTGTGTGTGGGATATATATATATATATATATATATATATATAATTCAGACACTCCTTTGCTGCTCTGAAGCAACAACGAGGAACTCATTGGCTGTAATGGAATGACAGGTTGTTGGGGGGGGGGCACGCTGATATCGGCTTCTTCTGTGGTGTCGTCCTTCTGTCCCGCCACTCTTCAGCTGCAGACAGAGAAACAGGAAGCTGTTAGTAAAGATTTAACATAACATGGGTCAAAATAAGATACAAAAAAAAAAAAAAAAAAAAACTCCACAGGCTACTTTCTCCAGGTGTTTCAATGAGAGGAAAGCCAGCTGGTAAAGTTCTCAAACACACCACTAGAGGGAAGCACCCAACTTCATAGAATCAGAATTGCGTTTATTAGGGCCCGAGTAGGCAACGTCCTCCAAGGACCCTATTGTAATTGCGCTGTTTATTATTATTATTATTATTATTATTTATTATTATTATTCTCACTTTTGAAACGAAATTTCGGCCTCTTCCCATGCTCAAAAACTCACCAAACTTTCCAAAGTTGTCCAGCCGGATCCGAAATTCGATATTTTGGGGGCGTCGCACATGGTCGCAGAAAAATCGCGAAATAGCGCCCCCTAGAAATTTTCAAAACCCCCTCCTCATTGGGCTTTTTTCATCGTAGCCTCACGAAATTTGGTACACATATTTAACATGCCAGGACGCACGAAAAAGTCTCTTACTGTCATGGTGAAATATCAACATTAAGTCGGCCATTTTGATTTTAAGTTTCGATTTTGAGCAAATTTATGCCATTTTTGGCCATTTCCACTACTTACATTTGAACGAACTCGTCCTAGGGACTTCATCCGATTGTCTTCAAATTTGGTCAAAATCATCACAACACACTGGTGATCAAAAGTTATCAAAAGATTCTAATTAAGTCAAAAGGCGTGGCTGCTAGGGGTCGTCAAACTTTGGTGAGCTTTTCGGAGCACGCCATTTCACTTTGAACGGCTGTCATGCCCACATACTTCATCGTAGATCCTTCAAACTTGCTGAACATGATGAGGGCTCCGCCCTGAACGTCTACATATCTTAAGTTCCCACCTGCGCCATAGCGCCCCCCCCAGTGGTGGCGGGAAATATCCTATTTTTACTTTAAGAGGTCCTGATGTCACATACTTAACCCAATCAACTTCATTCCACTTCTAAAACATGCAGAACAAATTGGTGAACGCAGGCGATGAACGCCGTGAAGTTACAAGTAACGGCGTCCGTGTGGCGGCGTGCCGAATATTGCCCATTCACCATGAAATTACGTTCTTCCTTTTACGGCTTTAATTTTATCACATCATCATGAAAATTGATACGCAGGTCGAGCACGACAACCTCTTACAATTCATAGGGGCGTCGCCCATGGGCGGGGCAAAATGCCTCAATAGCGCCCCCTTGAAACTTTCAAAAACCCCTCCCCATAGGGCTTTTTTTGGAGTAGGGAGATGAAAATTGGTCCACATGTGTGACTTGCATAGACATACAAAAAAATCTCTTGCACCATTGGTCTACTCCAAACAAGAAGTCGGCCATTTTGAATTTTCTTCTCATTTTGGCGTGATTTCCACATGTTGTATTTGAACAAACTCCTCCTAGGGATTTTGTCCAATGCACTTCAAATTTCTTCCACATCACCCACAGACGATACTGACCAAATGTTATCGAAAGCTTTTCTGTATGTCGAAGGGTGTGGCCGCTATGGTGCTGCCATTTTGACCCTTCGCCATATGAACATTATACTTAAACAGGTACTGAAGTCACATATTTAACCCCATCAACTTCCTTCCGCTTCTAAAACATGCAGAACAAATTGGTGAACATAGGCGATGATCGCCGTGAAGTTACGAGTAACGGCATCCGTGTGGCGGCGTGCGGAATATTGCCCATTCGTCATGAAATTACGTTCTTCCTTTTGACGGCTTTAATTTTGTCACATCATCATGAAAATTGATACACAGGTCAAGCATGACAACCTCTTACAATTCATGGGGGCGTCGCCTATGGGCGGGGCAAAATGCCTCAATAGCGCCCCCTTGAAATTTTCAAAAACCCCTCCCCTTAGGGGTTTTTTTGGAGTAGGGAGATGAAAATTGGTACACGTCTGACTTGCATAGACGTACAAAAAAGTCTCTTGCACCATGAGTCTACTCCAAACAGGAAGTCGGCCATTTTGAATTTTCTTCTCATTTTGGCGTGATTTCCACGTTGTATTTGAACGAACTCCTCCTAGGGATTTTGTCCAATGCACTTCAAATTTCTTTGACAGCATCCAAAGATGATACTGACCAAAAGTTATCGAAAGCCATAGGGTGTGGCCGCTATGGTGCTGCCATTTTGTCCCTTTGCCATAGAACATCAAGTCATGATAACTCCTTCATGCTTTGCCTGATTGACTTGAAACTTCACATGTATGATGACGGTTGGCCCCTGAACACACCCAGCCCCTCTGTTTGTACACCGAGCACCCCCTAGTGGATGAACAATCAACATGTCATAACTCCTTGATGCATTGTGTGATTTGTTTAAAATTTTAACTGTGTGATGAGTGGTTGCCCCTGCATGCACATGCCACATGTGGTCACAAGGGCACCCACTGGCCTGGGTAGGCGGTCGAGCGGAACGAGGGCCCGTATATGACTGCTTGCAGTCCTAGTTATTATTAGGGCCCGAGTAGGCAACGTCCTACGAGGACCCTATTGTAATTGCGCTGTTTATTATTATTATTATTTATTATTATTATTATTCTCACTCTTGAAATCGAAATTTCGGCCTCTTCCTATGCTCAAAAACTCACCAAACTTTCCAAAGTCGTCCGGCCGGATCCAAAATTCGATATTTTGGGGGCCTCGCACATGGTCGCAGAAAAATCGCGAAATAGCGCCCCCTAGAAATTTTCAAAAACCCCTCCCCATAGGGGTTTTTTTTTGGAGTAGGGAGATGAAAATTGGTACACATGTGTGACTTGCATAGACGTACAAAAAAGTCTCTTGCACCATGAGTCTACTCCAAACAGGAAGTCGGCCATTTTGAATTTTCTGCTCATTTTGAAATGATTTCCACATGTTGTATTTGAATGAACTCCTCCTAGGGATTTTGACCTATGCACTTCAAATTTGGTTGACAGCATCCAAAGATGATACTGACCCAAAGTTATCGAAACCTTTTCTCTATGTTGAAGGGTGTGGCTGCTATGGTGCCGCCATTTTGACCCTTTGTCATGGAACATCAAGTCATGATAACTCCTTCATGCTTTGCCTGATTGACTTGAAACTTCACATGTATGATGACGGTTGGCCCCTGAACACACCCAGCCCCTCTGTTTGTACACTGAGTGCCCCCTAGTGGATGAACAATCAACATGTCATAACTCCTTGATGCATTGTGTGATTTGTTTAAAATTTTAACTGTGTGATGAGTGGTTGCCCCTGCATGCACATGCCCACATGTGGTCACAAGGGCACCCATTGGCCTGGGCAGGTGGTTGCGCGGAACGAGGGCCCGTATATGACTGCTTGCAGTCCTAGTTGTCAATGTAATTTCCATTACAACAAGATTTGAGTGCAACTCCAAAAAGGTGCTTTCTGTGGTGCGAGTAATTTTTAGCCAAATAAAAGATAGTGAAATTTAACAGTGAATTATTCAGAGTATATGTACAACTAATATAAACATAAGGTAAAATAAAATAAAATGAAATGTGGACCAAGTAGTATGTAAAATGAGAATTATATACAACTGTGGAATCATATTGCACAGGAATATTGCACATGGTTTACAGATATTGCACAAGAAACGTGAAGGTGCGGATTAGAGTGATTTGTTATTGTTCAGTGCAGTGATCGCTCTCGGGAGAAAGCTGTCCCTGAGTCTGTCTGTCCTAGTTTTGATTGACCTATACCGTCGGCCGGAGGGTCGTAGGTCAAACAGGTGGTTGCTGGGGTGGGATGTGTCTTTGCTGATGCTGGCAGCTCTGCTGAGGTAGCGAGAGCTGGCAATGTCCTCCAGGTTGGACAGAGAGCAGCCAGTGATCCCCTGGGCCATTTTGATCACCCTCTGCAGCGCTCTCCTGTCTGCTGCCGAGCACCCCCCGTAGCACGCTGTGATGCAGTACGTCAGGATGCTCTCGATGGTGGCTCTGTAGAACAACACCAGCAGCTTCTCCTCCAGATTGTTTCTCCTGAGCACCCCCAGGAAGTGGAGTCGCTGCTGGGCTTTCTTCACGACCACTGTGGTGTTGGCAGTCCAGGAGAGGCTGTCAGAGAGCTGCACTCCCAGGAACCTGATGGAGCCGACCCTTTCCACACAGTTCCCTTGGATGTAGAGCGGGGCTGGGTCAGCCCTGTTCTTCCTGAAGTCCAGGATTATTTATTTTGTTTTTGTGGTGTTCAGCAGCAGGTTGTTAGTTGAACACCACACTGTCAGTCGATTGACGTCATCTCTGTAGTCAGTCTCATCCCCCCTGAGATGAGCCCAATCACAGTGGTATCATCAGCAAACTTTATGATGGTGTTTGTGGGATGGGTCGGAGAGCAGTTGTATGTGTAAAGGGTGAACAGGAGGGGGCTCAGTACACAGCCTTGAGGGGAACCGGTGCTGAGTGTGATGGTGGAGGAAAGGTGGGGGCCAAGTTTCACGGACTGTGGGCGGTTTGTGAGGAAGTCCTTGATCCACTGGCAGGTGGGGGTGGAGATGCCCAGATGTGTCAGTTTCTGGACCAGGATCTCTGGGATGATTTGGTTGAAAGCTGAGCTGAAGTCCAGGAAGAGCATCCTCACATAGCTCCCCTGGTGTTCCAGGTGGCTCAGCGCGGTGTGGAGAGCTGTGGTGATAGCGTCCTCTGTGGAGTGGTTTGCCCTGTAGGCAAACTGGTGGGGGTCCACAGTGGGAGGCAGACAGGGCCTAATGTGCTGAGAGACCAGTCTTTCAAAGCACTTCATGACCACAAGCGTAAGTGCAACAGGCCTGTAGTCATTTATGCTCTCCACTGCTGACTTCTTTGGGACTGGGATGATGGTGGAGGATTTGAGGCAGTGTGGAATGATGACCTGCGACAGGGACAGGCTGAAGATGCAGGTGAAGACTCCAGCCAGTTGGTCAGCACACACTTTCAGTACCTTTCCAGGTACACCGTCAGGGCCGGCCGCCTTCCTGGGGTTCATCGCCTTCAGCACACATCTCACTTCGTGTTCCTGAAGTGTTAGCGTGCTAGTGCTGGAGGGTGGTGGGTGTGGAGTTGCTGCTGGTCTGTCTGCTTCGAAGCGGGCAAAGAAGCGGCTCAACTCCTCTGCCAGTGAGGTGTCAGACCTGGCATTTCCTGGGTTGCTGCTTCTGTAGTTGGTTATATGATTTATTCCCTGCCACATCCTTCTGGGATCATTTACAGCGAAGTGGTCCTCTATCTTTTTCTTGTAGGCAGCCTTGGCCTCTCTGATGCCTCTTTTCAGGTCAGACCTGGCTGCGCTGCACAGGGCCCTGTCCTCTGATTTAAAAGCGGTGTTGCAGCTTTTTAATAGGGACTGGACTATGCTGTTCATCCAGGGCTTCTGGTTCAGAAAAACCCCGACCCTTTTGTTGACGGTGACAGTGTCAACACAGTTCTTAATGTAAGAGAGTACGGTGTCAGTGTTCTCCTGCAGGTTGTGGCTGGAAAATAAATCCCATACAGTCCGTGAGAAGCAGTCCTGTAGCTGAGAGAGCACTCCCCCAGGCCAGGTTTGGATTGTCTTTCGTTGTGGCTTTGTTCGCCTCAGCAGGGGGGTGTAGGTGGGGTGAGGGACAGGGTCAACACAAAAACACATACTTATAATATTTATGTATAATATCAAAAGTGACGAGTTAAACCCCTTTCACACTGGCACAAACATGGAGCTGCGTACTGTGGCGTTGTGTTTCGTTTAAGTACACCCGAAATGCACACGTACGCAGCCTTTTTCCGTGTTTGTTGCGTAGATCTGCTTGCAGCTGAACGTGTTTGCTTTTTAATGTGTGCACACAGTCACATGTGGCTCTTGCTGCTATTTAAAACCAATTCAGCTCTTTTTCAGTTCCCTCCTGCTGGCTGTGCAGAACAAACAGTGGACTGTATCAGGAGGTCTTTACACTTTCATTCCTGCCACGTATGTAGCCAAAGCTGCTATTTTCTGCCTCTGTGGAAGTGCGCTCTGTTCTCTCCTGCACGGTGTGGTGCACATCACAAACAGAGTCATTTAACATTATTTTATTTAGCTTGTTTTTTTAGTCTTGGTAGATCATTTTCATTGTGTACAGATGCTGCTGAGTCTAAAGGCTGCTGTGAATGAAGCGCTGTGACTCTAAACTTTTAAAGCTCCAGTTGCTCCGATCAGGTCTGCTGATCTGAGATCAATCAGGGCATCTGATGATCGAACCGACACGCAGCAACAAGGCTTTTATTTTGAAGAGTCCCAGTGCTTATTCAGGTTGATCAGACCTGAAAAAGAGAAAGCGAGAGAGAGCAACCGACCTGCTGTTTGTGTTGTGTTGTTTCTGGATAACCCTAACCCTAACCCTGTTCTGAGCACACAGAGGAGCTGTGGCTGTGTGATCTTGTTCTCCAGCTGATTCCTCTGGATTCACACACTCAGTTTTTGGATGTGTACAGGAGCGCCGTGCTGCACAGACTTGCATGCAGTAACGCTGTGTGGTGCAGACCTGCTTAAAATTGCATATTGTCGGCGTCCAGTGCTCGTAGAGAGCCCAAAAAAATTAAACGTTTCATTTCTTCCATCCTACATGCGTAGCCCTCAACCGACTGCTGCATAGGGAGAAAAAACTCGGCGTAGAGCTGCTAAAAGTGGGACTAGACGATACGCCACAGTATGCAGCTCTACAGTTGCGCCAGTGTGAAAGGGGCTTAATTGTACAATTTTGAAGAAGAATCTGCAAAAGAGAAAAAAAAACCTTAAGTTCCTGCAACTGTAGATATCAAAAAAAAGTATTCACGTAACTTTTGATATTATAAATATTTGAAACCAAGGAGTGTTTTTTTTTTTCCACCCTGTAAATTGCTCTGCAATGACGTCTGCATCCGTTTCACACCAGTTGTGTTGTGCTTCTTCTGGAGAGTGTCTCGATTTTGGTGTACACGTTAAGAGTTTACAGCTTAAAACTGCCAACACACGACTGTACAATCAAGTCTGTCACCTACAGGTGTAACAGATCCCAAAACTAATGCTTCAGATCACAACTATCAAGCACATGTCAGATTATTTTTCAGATCAGCAAAGAAATAAAAAGAAAAACATTTCACTTTACTGTAAAAAAAAACGAACAATGGAAAAAAGAATAATTGCTCATGTCAGTCGGTGAAAGTTCCCTGTTTTCATGGTTATTTTTTCAATTGACAATGGTGTCCAATGTTTAAATAAGATTTTAAAATAAAACAGGTGCACAGGCCGACAGCTCCGTTCACACTTGAATTTCACTGCAACTCTGGACTGTCATTTACACAGCTGTTACTTTTAAAAACAATTTGCTGTGACAGTAAACCTGGATTTCACATTATTAATGTGCAGATGAAACGCAGGCTGGACCCTGGCACGTGGTCCGCATGGATCCACTATGGTCCATTAGACCACGGATAATCAACTCAGAACGACTCAGAGGAGACCAAGGTGGATGACAGTGAGGCTAATGTAAGCAGCTAAGTGCATAATCCGTTGTTTGAAAAAGGATGCTTTTTTTTTTTGAACATGTTTACCTCTGTAGGGCTCTTGTCCATGCTACCAGACACTTCTAATAACTTTTTGTCTGTTCACTGGTGACAAAAAATGGTTTATTTCTTTTAGCTTACACTGAACAACAACATTATGTAACTGCTTTACCATGACGTGATTGATCTAAATCAACACAACCAATTAAAATAATTTTTCTGCCAACAAACATGAATGCCAAAACATCTAAAACACAGCCCACGAATACCAACATCAACAAATGTTGTAAACTGGTTTTGTGGTGACAGACTGATGCAGATAAACTGCTTTATTTGAACGTACATTTCATTTTCGGTACGTCAGACAGCAGACGGCTTACGGAGACCCTTCTGGTCGTTTAATGTCACCAAAGAGTCTTTTATATTTTACAGTCTTGTCCGGTTTACAATAAAGTAACACGCTCACTTCTTGTCCTGCTTGCCGCCGCTTCCTCCCCTGATGGACACGGTCTGGCTGTTCTGGTAGAAGCCTCCCCCGGGGCGGTTGACGTTGGGGTGGGTGGGTGATGCCACTGGCTGCTGTCCGGGCCGGATGGGTTTGGCTGTGATGGGAAGCGAGAGGAGACATTTAGGACCCAGAATTTCCTGTCCCAAATGACAGCAGGTGTTACCCATCTGATGCGTCTCTACCTACCGATCTGGGCTGAATGCCCCCGCCTGGCCATGTTCTTGGCCCTGACAGCTTCCTTGATGCGGTCCACCTCCTGCTGGTAGCGCTTGCGATCACGAGCGGCATTCTCCTTGGCCTCCTTCAGTGCAGACTCCAAGGCCTTGACCCGCTCAGCCGTAGCACGAAGACGCTTCT
This sequence comes from Thalassophryne amazonica, assembly GCF_902500255.1. Lineage (NCBI taxonomy): Eukaryota > Metazoa > Chordata > Actinopteri > Batrachoidiformes > Batrachoididae > Thalassophryne > Thalassophryne amazonica. The sequence goes on along the minus strand of NC_047114.1, from coordinate 876,683 downwards.
CCAGTTTTGGAAGCTCACAGCGCAGATCTGCATTATCACGCACCAGCTGCAGAAAGGTCAAAAATGTTTTACATCACAAGACTTGGCGAGAAAACGCTGATGAACAGAAACTAAACGAGAAGGAAACTAACTCAACAGGGAGAACGACACAAAATAAGGACAGAATCTTTAAGAACTGACAGAAAACTCATACCTGTTTATGAACCTTGGTGAGTTGCTCAAGATTGTTCTCAAGAAAGGAAATTTTTTGCTTCTGAGCGGCGCTGCCGCCCGTGTCGTCAGAGTCCATCTCAGCGCTCTGCACAACAAAAAGCACAGCAGAGATTTATGATAACACTTCTGAATTTAAGGCAGAACCTTAAATTTACTTCTCTTTGGGGCCTAAATTTTAAATGCTTCAGTATACTTTAAAATAGAGCCCAACCGATATGGATGTTTTAAGGGCCGATACCAAAATATCTACTAATCTATACACACACACAAAAAAAGGCAATGATTCCTAATATGTCATGATCAAACCCTGATGGCAAAAACATGTAATTGAGACTTGATCATGGCTGCAAGCAACTGAAAATTTTTTGACTGAACATTTTCCGTGAGTCTGGGGGCATGCCCCCCCCCGGAAATTTTGAAAAAAAAAAAAAAGGTGCAATTTGGTGCATTCTGAGTGCAATTTGGACAGTTTTCCTTTGCCTAAAACAGTGCTTTTTGACTCTTATCATACTGCAAAAAATGACTAAAGTGTATTAATTTCATCAAAATTTATTTACTATTTTGTATGACAGTATGTGTTCGTAATAAGTTACCATCCACAAATGGAATGACTGTCTGCAATAATTTAACTGACTATAATTTCTGCTTTCATTCTACACAATTAATCAAATCCTAAGTGTGTCTTACAAAATAAATAAATTATTCAAACCTTTATGCTATTACCTGGTAAAATAAATAATACACTTAAAGACACTAAAAGACATGATAAGTATTGCCAATGAAAAGTCTTTTTCCCCGTTGTTGAAGCTTATCTCTTCTTCTGCCATGTAGGGCAAATGAAGTTCCTTCAAGTGGCATCCCACTTCCTTGATCATAAACTCCCACACTTCTGGCAAGTACTGGTCATCAACCCTGTACATCTTCACCTCTCTCCAAAGACTTGGTGTGCGGATGGATGGCATGTGGCCGTAAGCCTTCTCCACACTGAGTAGGTCCACGATACCTACATACTTCAGCACCTGAACCTGCAGTTCTACTGCAGCAAGTCCATGGCTGTTATTAGATAAAAAAAGGAAGTCTATGGTGGCATTCTGCATCATGTTATCTGTGTGGCACTGCTGAGTTTTCTTTTTAATGTTTTATTTAATTTGGAGATCACTTTTTGGGGGAAATTGTAACTATATTTAGGTATTGTAATTAAGTGCAGTTGTATTTACTGTCAATTAAGAAACCACTGAAGATATGTGCACTGGGGTGGGATTTCACTCCCTTTCGAATGTTCTTGTTGGCATTTTTTGATTTGCTTCTTTTTGATCTTGTTTATTTTTCATATGAGTGTAGAGGTACAGAGAGTACAAAGAAGCTTTGTTCATTGATTTGCTTATATTGTGAACTTCCATGATACTGGAATTGACAACTAAGTTCGAAATAAAAAAAAATTGATTGATTGATTGAACCCACCAGACCAACTGAATTTTAAATAAAGTCTTGTGAAATACTGTCACCACAATCCAGCACTTTCAAATGCCACAAGTTTAATATAAATGATAAAAATCATCACCAATGAACACTTTTACAGTATTAGCATTTTATTTTACTTCAAAATATTTTATTTTTACAAAATATATCTTGTCATTTTTGAATCGATTAAAGAGTAAAAACTTAATAAATCAGTTGTAAGTACTAAAAGAAGTTTATGTAGAAAGCAATTTAGCCAGAAGGTCGAGAGGGGGAAGTGTTGACTTTTTAAGTACTTGAAAGGACACTGGACTCATCGAGAGGATTTAGTACTGCTATAATGGGACCGATGCAGCAGTGCGATGTCATTAAGTGCCATAGAAGAAGAGAGGGGTAAGTTAGATTCATCCACCTGGGACACACGTTTGGAGAGGAGGTGCATTTCATTTCAAAATAAAGCTATAAAGTGTAAAAATGGACGGAAATCAATTGTAAGGCTTGAAAGAATTTCTGTAGGAAGTATTTCAGCAGTAAAGTCCAGTGAGAGGAGGAAATGTTGCCTTTTTAAATACTTGAAAGACACGGTACTCAATGAGAGGATTTAGGGTGCTTACGGGCCTGATACAGTAGATGGCAGCAGCCCAACAATAAGGATGCCGGCTGTACCATTAAACGCGTCGTAGAAGAAGAGAGGGGTGATGTTTGATTTTCATCATAGGGACACCGGTTGATAGGAGAGCGTTTCGTGTCGAAATAAAGCCATAAATATATTTTTTTTTAAGTTAGTTGGTTTTATACGACGATATAAACGAACATGGAAAAAAAAATTGGATGGAAATCCAATAACCGGGGGTTTTGCTCACATGTTTACCTTCAGAAAGCAATGAGCGCGGTGACAGAGTCGTGCCCAGAACACCACTGTGCACACGACCGCTTCCTGTAATGGCGGCCTCCGTATGGAATACATTTTAAAGCAAATTCCGTCCTTCTCTCCCATTTTGTGTTGAAATGAAGCAATAAAATATTTTTTTTCAGTTAGCGATTATAAATGATGGAATAAACAGAACCAGAAAATAAAAATTGACGGACATCCGTATACAGACGGAGATTTTGCAGCCATGCTTGATGTTCTACCGTTTAAATGTGAACTTTATTATCAGTGATAAAAGTGAGCCATGGGGAAAAAAAAAAGTGAAGGCCCAAAGTCCCTTGGGGGTGGTCTGGGGGTTCTTCCCCAGAAAAAAATTGATACCTCAGATGCATTCTGGTGCATTTTCAGGTATATTTACCCACGAGAAATAACATTTTTTGCAATCACGTTGCAGTCACGCTTCCTTCAGTAGGACTGGCAGTTACCATGTCACATCCCTCAGTGTTTGTATAAAATGAGCTCTCGTCTATTTCGGCGCTGCCTCGCTGACAGCGCAGCAGCTTCTTGTCACTGTAAAACAGTCACAATGGCAAATACAGTAAAGCTGTTCCTAAATTTATCCACGTACATGAACACTTCAAATTTATAATATTTTACTGGACAATGAGTCATATTTTCATACTTTTTGGAATTCTTTTAGTAAGAACTACCAAATCAACTCTGATTAATGCGTATTTTTTTCCACTGCTGGTAAAATGCAACATAAACTACATGTGATTTTGAGAGACTCTTAACGGTCTGGTGTTTTCTTGTGTTACTACTTTAAAAGAAGCAACATCCTGTTTGTTTTACGCTGAATACAATGGTCTATATAATACATAATACATGTACTGCAGTGATAAAGTTTTATTTTGCACCAGGCCATCAACTCCCCATCAAACCAGCAGCTACAAATAGGTTTCACCTTTTTGACTCTGGTGGCCAGATCTTGGACAAAGAGTTCTTCTGAGGTTGTGTAGGGTCTGTAGCTCCTTTGCCTGGAAGGGGGACAGACACATGGACAGACACATACAAATTAAAGGTCAGAAGAAGAAAAGAACAAAGAAAATAAGGTCTGCATCTCAAAGCCTGAAGTCATAACACAGCAGACATGAATGAAGATCAAATGTCTAAAGGAGGGTTACAGCAGCACAAATCTCAACAACTCCTCCCAAAACAGATACTGACCCAGCAGCACAAAACCAATCAGTATGAGCCTGACTGACCAATCAGACTCACTTCATTACCATCGTAGATTTAATTAGAAGGTGCTAATGTCCCGTGTTACAAAATTTGTATCTTAAACAAAAGTAACCGTTTTTAAACAAGGAGCCCCAATTAAGGACTGGATCGGATCTCAAGTGCTCAAACATTATTTCTGTGTTTTAGTCCCTTTTGGGAACTCACCACGGTCTCCTCCAGGACCCCTTCAGGTCCTGTCTGGCCTGCTCCCTCCTGTCCTGCATCACCCTGGATTGAAGACACCGTCTGTTAAAACACTGAATGAACCCTTTTCTGACTATGGCTGTTTCTGATGACATCACCTAAAAGTAGAGACTTGTGACTCGTATAATGTTCAATAAAGAAGTCATTTTAATTCGCAGGTGGCACAGTTAGGCCCCATAAAAAACAACACTTTATCATCATTGACATCAGATAAAGTGATGAAGGCGGGGGTGGATTTTTTTGCGCGGAAGCTTCATTTAGAAACTATGACTAAACCAGCCTCACCGCTCCGCAATAATATTTGCTTAAATCCACAAATATATGGACATAATGCCAGAAGTATCTCCAGGAAAAAAAAAAGAAGACATCAATGAGGAAAACCTCACTTTGCAACCGTTGTACTTAGCATCCAAGCTACCTGCATTGTGCAGCATACCACGTGCACACTAGCTGTAAATATGGCTCATGGTGGCCTCGGGGGGCACGCTCACCCCGTACCATGGCTTCAGCTTCTTGGCTTTATCGGCAATCGTTCTCGCGACCGTGGTTGTCAATGACAACATGAGGTAAGTTCTGGATCTGGCTCTGTAAACTTCGGCCAACTTCAGTCAAAGCACACTCGCAACCTAGTGGACATACACCAGCTGTACCAATGTCAATAAAATTTGCCAAAATATAAATTTGGGATTTTTTTTTTTTTAATGGGGCCTTATTATCTCAAATGATTTTGGAACAAAAACAATGAGCATTTTTCCACTTTTGTGGTGGTGGTTCTTTTTTTATTTTCATCTTTTTTTGCTTGCATTTGTTTGTCCCTTAAAGTAAATAAGTAAGTAAAATTTATTTCTAAAGCACATTTAAAGGAGACCTGCATTGAAAAAAAAATGCAGTCAGATTTTTTGAACAAAAAATGACTTACATTTACACATGAGATCCTTTCTGAATGTAGTAAAGTAAATCTGCAAGCCCAGATCTGTCATTCAACAGAGAAATCTTCATTTGAAAATGACAAATTTACAGCTAACATTTAGCCCTCCGCAAATTGTCCCTCTCATCATGGACGCTGCCGAGACGTCACGGACATGCATTGCACCAATTGTAATTTGTGGATTTACGTCAATTTGCATCTGCATCTTTTTCTTGTCTTATACGGAAGGATCTACTTTTTTAAAACTTCATATTGTCTTGCGGCACGTTTGGTGAGTACACGTTTCTTTTATTTGTGCTTGAAAATTATTTTGGGGGACTTTTTCATACGCCCGTTTGATTGAGTGGTGTCGCAATGAAAATCTACTGTCTTTCGCCTCCGGTACCATCGCGGGATATGGAGGCGAGACCTGCAAAGAATCCCAGTCATTAAAAAGATATACGAGGTCTATTAGATAATAAACCGACCCTTTTACTTTTTTTTTTAACTATATGGATTTGAATGACGTGCGATTACACCAATCATGCTTGAACCCTCGTGCGCATGCGTGAGTTTTTTTACGCGTGTCGGTGACGTCATTTCCCTGTGGGCAGGCCTCGAGTGAGATGTGGTCCCGCCCTCTCGGCTGAATTCCTTTGTTTCACACGCTGCTCGAGACGGCGCGCGTTGCTTTATCAAAATTTTTTCTGGACCTGTGAGGAATATCCAAGTGGACACTATTCGAGAAATTAAGCTGGTTTTCGGTGAAAAGTTTAACGGCTGATGAGAGATTATGGGGTGTTTCTGTCGCTGTAAGGACTTCCCATGGAGCGGGACGTCGCGCAGCGCTTCCAGGCGCCGTCGTCGGCCTGTTTCGACCTGAAAACATCCAAATTTAAGGCTTAATTCACCCAGGACGTCGTGAGAGAACAGAGAAGATTCAGAAGAGGCCGGCATGAGGACTTTATGCGGACATTCCACTGTTTAAGGACATGTTTTAATGAAAGACGTGCGCGCAAATTCGCCGAGTCGTTTCCATGACGACTCGGCGAATCTGTGTGCGCCGCGACAGGAAAAACACCTCCGTGTTGAAAACCATTTGTAAAATTCAGGCGGCTTTTGATGGCTTTCAACAAGTGAGTAACTGAGAAATTGTTTAACAGCTTGGGCATGTTCCAACTTGTCCGTTAAGGTTTCCAACGGAGGTGTTTTTCCTGTCGCAACCCCCCGCGGTCGGGTCCAGCCCGACATGCGACTCTGCCCGCACGTTCTTTCATTACAAAATGTCCGTTAACAATGGAATGTACGAATTAACTCCTCATGCCGACTTCTTCTGAAAGTTCTCTGTTCTCTGACGACTTACTGGGTCAACAGAGCCTGAAATGTGGAAGTTTTCAACTTGAAACGGCGAGACACTGCCACCTCGAAGCGCAGATCGTCATCAGGCGCCGTGGGCCGTCCTCACAGCGACACTACCAGACCAAAATCTCTCATCAGCCGTTAAAATTTTTACCGAAAACCAGCTGAATTTATAGAATGGTGTCCACTCAGTTGTGCCTTACAGTTTTTGAAAAATTTTTTATCAAACAAAGCAGCAGTCTCTGAGCCATTCCTAAACAATGAAAAAAACGACGAGAGGGTGGGCCACTCCTCACTCAAAGACTGCCCACAGGCGAATGACGTAACCGACAGGCGTGAAAAAACTCTTGCATGCCCACGAGGGTTCAAGAATGTCTGATGTAATCACACGTGATTCAAATCCATATGGTTTTTGAAAAAAAATAATAAGGTCGGATACTTTTCTAATAGACCTCGTAAACCTCTCTCAGCGTCCATGGAGCTCTGGGGCTCTGATTGCCGAGACGTGCGGTGCTGTGGATTTTGCCGCAAGAAGTCTGTCCTTGCAGCAACAGGTGTACTGGCCGCTTCGCATTAAAACAGCGAGCGTAATCTCAGGACTTGTGCCAAGTGTGCTGCAGCTCCATTCAGTAGACAGAGAGGTGATGCCGGTGTTGTGCGCTGAATCTGGCACAACACCAGCTGCAAAGCAGACACGGGCGGTGTGAGTGGCCCACGTCGGCGGTTAACGAGCTCGTTAACGAGCCCGCAGACTTAATAAGCGCAGCGGAGGCAGAGAGCGGGAGAGGAAGAACGGCGCCCGCTGTCGATGTCGTTGCTAATCTGAGCACACAGATCTGTATCTCACATTCATTGCAGCTTACTTTTGGATGTTGAAACCAGGACGTGTATAAGTAACATTACTAACAGATAAAATCAATTTTAATGCGGGATCGGACTGAAGGCGGGAGCGCATTGTCTTGTCCCTGACGTCATGGAAATGATACGGCTGTACAAACTGTTTTCACAGAGGGCTAAATTTTAGCTGCAAATTTGTCATTTTTAAACGACGATTTCTCCGCTGAATTACAAATTTGGGCTTACAGATTTACTTTACTGCATTCACAAGGGTCTTATAAATACATATCAGCTATTTCTTTCTGAAATCTGACCACATTTATTTCAATGCAGGTCTACTTTAAACACAGTTTACACTGACCAAAGTGGTGTACATAGTTAAAAATAAATAAGTAAATAGGCAGGAAATATACAAAGAAACAAAACAACTGATTACAACATCAGCAGCAAGATACAAACACAACAATCATTAACATGACAAAAACATGGCATAACCAGCTAGCGGTTAATTAGTAGGGAATGATAGTGTAAAAAGGTGTGTCTTGAGCTTGGATTTAAAAACAGTAATAGATGGGGCATCTCTGATATCAGGAGGCAGATGGTTCCACAGTCGGGGACCAGCGACTGCAAAAGCTCTGTCTCCTTTTAACTTGAGGCGAGTTCGGGGGACATAAAGGAGACCTTTACTGGAAGATCTTAGAGACCTGGGAGCAACAGCAGGATGAATGGCAGTAACTATGTAGTTAGGGGCCAGGCCATGAAGAGCTTTAAAAACCATTAACAGTAATTTAAATTGGATCCTGTACTGGACAGGAATCCAGTGTAATGTGGCTAGGACAGGTGAAATATGTTCATGTTTTTTTCTGTTAGTGAGCAACCTAGCAGCAACATTTTGGACCATTTGAAGCCGTGACACCAGTGTTTGAGGGAGACCAAAGTAAAGGGAGTTATAGTAGTCTAGACGTGAAGTTATAAAGGCATGGATAACTTTTTCCAGGTCACTGTAACACAGAACAGATTTGAGTTTTGCAATAATTCTTAATTGATAGAAATTAGTTTTAACAACAGAAGAGATTTGTTTGTCAAAGTTGAGTTGGGAGTCTAGAATTACACCCAAGTTTCTTGCATAGATTCTGACAAATGGAGTGAGGGAGCCAACATTCCTGGAGATGGAGTTAATGGATTTTAGGGGCCAAAGATTATGACCTCAGTTTTATCCTCATTTAACTGGAGGAAGTTATTGGCCATCCAGATTTTAATTTCTTTCAGGCAATCCAGGAGAGGCTGCAGAGAATTTCCAGATTTGAGAGTAAGATACAACTGAGAATCGTCGGCATAAAAGTGGAATGAAATATTAAATTTTCTGATTATGTTCCCCAATGGAAGCATATATAAACAGAAAAGAACAGGACCCAGGATGGACCCCTGAGGGACCCCATAAGACACAGGGGCAGGGGGTGAGGAATACTGGCCTATAGACACAGAAAAGGTTCTTTGCTGGAGGTATGAGTGGAACCATTTTAATGCAGAACCCTTAATCCCAACCCGGGTCAGCAAAGTTGAGTGGTCTACAGTGTCAAATGCTGCACTCAAATCCAACAGGATAAGGATAGCATTGTCACCAGAGTCGAGAGTGAGCAGCAGGTCATTTGTTACTTTTAAACAAGGCTGTCTCAGTGCTATGGCGGGCCTTAAAGCCAGATTGAAATGGCTCCAGGATCTCTGCTGAATTGAGAAAGGAAAGCAGCTGTGTTAACACAACTTTTTCCATAATTTTAGAGACAAATGGTAGTTTGGAAATGGGCCTAAAATTTTTTAAACATTTTGGGTCAAGGTTATGTTTATTAAGCAGAGGCTGAACTACCGCATGCTTAAAACAGGTGGGAACAAAAGCATTAGCAAGGCAGGAATTTAAGATGATTTGAATGCCTGGACCAATGACATCAAATGCATCAGCATTTTTAAAGAAAAATGTTATTTGATGTATATTTGATATGTGTGAAAATGTGCCTTCTGCCATAACTAAACCAAAGCTGATGGGTCACAAACTCAATTAATCACATCCTCCATGGGTCTCCTGCTGAACTAAAGTGAAGGACTTTAAAATTTAAAGTTCTCCCAGAAAGCCAAGAAGCTACACTTTAGTACAGAGGCCATAATTTAATTTTGCTGGAATTGGCCCCATTTCGTTCTGAAACAACAAAACATTACAACCCACTCCCCCCTCATAAGAGCAAATCAATGATAAATATAATAAATGACATATTAAAATGACTTCTCCAGTCCTGAAAACCCTGCTCAGACGTACAGGACGGACACGCCCACTGCCGTCCAACAACATAACCACCAAAGAGCATCAATCAAGCAGGAAACGTACGTGAGCTCATGCAGTTTGCGGCTCTTCTCCTGGTCGGTGGATTTGAGTTTCTCATGTTCAAGTCTCAGCCGTTCCTGCTCCAGCATGATCTTCTGGTTCAGACTGCGAAACACAAAGAAACATGGTTACATGTTCACGTCCTGTCTGAACATGATCTCAGCATCATCTCTGTGAGCATCAAACACACGTTCATGTTCTAGTCTACAAACGGCACAACTTTATTAGAGAGTTCTCACTCATCTTCAACCGCTTATCCAGGTTCGGGTCGTGGGGGCAACAGCTCCAGCAGGGGACCCCAGACTTCCCTTTCCCATGCCACAGTGACCACCTCTGACTGGGGGATCCCGGGGCGTTCCCAGGCCAGTGTGGAGATATAATCTCTCCACCTAGTCCTGGGTCTTCCCCAGGGTCTCCTCCCAGATGGATGTGCCTGGAACACCTCCCTAGTGAGGCGCGCAGGAGGCATCCTTACCAGAACCCTGAACCACCTCAGCTGGCTCCTTTCAACGCAAAGGAGCAGCGACTCTACTCCGAGCTTCCGACGGATGACCGAACTTCTCACCCTATCTCTAAGGGAGACACCAGCCAGCCTCCTGAGGAAGCCTATTTCGGCCGCTTGTACCCGTGATCTAGTTCTTTGGGTTATGACCCAACCCTCATGACCATAGGTGAGAGAAGAAACGAAGATTGACCAGTAGATCGAGAGCTTCACCTTTTGGCTCAGCTCCCTTTTCGTCACAACAGTATAGTAGAGCGAATGCAACACCGGCACTGCTGCACAGATTCTCTGGACAATCTCACACTCCATCGTCCCCTCACTCGTGAACAAGACCCCGAGGTACTTGAACTCCTTCACTTGGGGTAAGACCTCATTCCCTACCCGGAGTAGGCAATCCATCTGTTTCCTGCTGAGAACCATGGCCTCAGATTTAGAGGTGCTGATCCTCATCCCAGCTGCTTCAGACTCGGTTGAGAACCTATCTAGTGAGTGTTGGAGGTCACAGGCCGATGAAGCCAACAGGAACACATCATCTGCAAAAAGCAGTGATGAGACCCTGAGCCCACCAAACCGGAAACCCCCCGACTACACCTCGATATCCTGTCCATGAATATCACAAACAGGATTGGTGATAAAACGCAGCCCTGGCGGAGGACAACCTTCCACCAGAAATGAGTTTGACTTACTGCTGAGCACCCGAACACAGCTCTCACTACAGAGATTGGATGGCCCTGAAAAGGGACCCCCTCACGCCATACTTCCACAGCACCTCCCACAGTATCTCCCGGGGTACCCGATCATACACCTTCTCCAAGTCCACAAAACACATGTAGACTGGGCGGGCATACTCCAAGGCACCCTCCAGGATCCTTGAGAGAGTGAAGAGCTAATTGTTCCACAATTATGATGGAACCTGCATTGTTCCTTTTCAATCAGAGGTCCGACTATCAGCCGAACTCTCCTTTCCAGCACTCTGGAGTAGACTTTACCAGGGAGGCTGAGTAGTCTGATGCCCCTGTAGTTGACACACACTCTCTGGTCCCCCTTTTTAAATAGGGGGACCACCACCCCAGTTTGCCACTCCTTTGGCTCTCACTGCGGCATTGTATCACTTCCTGTTCCGGAGCACAGCGGTGTTTTTCTGTACCTGTTAGCTGTTTAATCTGCGCAGTTAGATTGATCTAGTTATCTAGATTACGATTTGTTTCCCAGTGTAATCTTTACGTGCCTTAACTAAAGCACTCCTTCTGCTGAATCACCTCTAAATTATTTACACATTATTCACTCTGCGTGTTTTTAGGAATCCGCTAGGTTAGCGTAGCTACTAGCTCTTAGCCGATTTAGCATGGCGGCTTCTCCTGTCTCTCCCGCACTTTTCTGCTCTGGGTGTGAAATGTTTAGTTATTCATCGGCCTCCTTTAGCAGTAACGGTACTTGTAATAAGTGTAGCTTATTCGTAGCTTTGGAGGCCAGGCTGGGTGAATTGGAGACTCGGCTCCGCACCGTGGAAAATTCTACAGCTAGCCAGGCCCCTGTAGTCGGTGCGGACCAAGGTAGCTTAGCCACCGTTAGTTACCCCCTGGCAGATCCCGAGCAGCCGGGAAAGCAGGCCGACTGGGTGACTGTGAGGAGGAAGCGTAGCCCTAAACAGAAGCCCCGTGTACACCGCCAACCCGTTCACATCTCTAACCGTTTTTCCCCGCTCGACGACACACCCGCCGAGGATCAAACTCTGGTTATTGGCGACTCTGTTTTGAGAAATGTGAAGTTAGCGACACCAGCAACCATAGTCAATTGTCTTCCGGGGGCCAGAGCAGGCGACATTGAAGGAAATTTGAAACTGCTGGCTAAGGCTAAGCGTAAATTTGGTAAGATTGTAATTCACGTCGGCAGTAATGACACCCGGTTACGCCAATCGGAGGTCACTAAAATTAACATTAAATCGGTGTGTAACTTTGCAAAAACAATGTCGGACTCTGTAGTTTTCTCTGGGCCCCTCCCCAATCAGACCGGGAGTGACATGTTTAGCCGCATGTTCTCCTTGAATTGCTGGCTGTCTGAGTGGTGTCCAAAAAATGAGGTGGGCTTCATAGATAATTGGCAAAGCTTCTGGGGAAAACCTGGTCTTGTTAGGAGAGACGGCATCCATCTCACTTTGGATGGAGCAGCTCTCATTTCTAGAAATCTGGCCAATTTTCTTAAATCCTCCAAACCGTGACTATCCAGGGTTGGGACCAGGAAGCAGAGTTGTAGTCTTACACACCTCTCTGCAGCTTCTCTCCCCCTGCCATCCCCTCATTACCCCATCCCCGTAGAGACGGTGCCTGCTCCCAGACCACCAATAACCAGCAAAAATCTATTTAAGCATAAAAATTCAAAAAGAAAAAATAATATAGCACCTTCAATAATTGATCAACATATTGATTTATTCTGCCTTACAGAAACCTGGTTACAGCAGGATGAATATGTTAGTTTAAATGAGTCAACACCCCCGAGTCACACTAACTGTCAGAATGCTCGTAGCACGGGCCGGGGCGGAGGATTAGCAGCAATCTTCCATTCCAGCTTATTAATTAATCAAAAACCCAGACAGAGCTTTAATTCATTTGAAAGCTTGTCTCTTAGTCTTGTACATCCAAATTGGAAGTCCCAAAAACCAGTTTTATTTGTTATTATCTATCGTCCACCTGGTCGTTATTGTGAGTTTCTCTGTGACCTTCAGACCTTTTGTCTGACTTAGTGCTTAGCTCAGATAAGATAATTATAGTGGGCGATTTTAACATCCACACAGATGCTGAGAATGACAGCCTCAACACTGCATTTAATCTATTATTAGACTCTATTGGCTTTGCTCAAAAAGTAAATGAGTCCACCCACCACTTTAATCATATCTTAGATCTTGTTCTGACTTATGGTATGGAAATAGAAGACTTAACAGTATTCCCTGAAAACTCCCTTCTGTCTGATCATTTCTTAATAACATTTACATTTACTCTGATGGACTACCCAGCAGTGGGGAATAAGTTTCATTACACTAGAAGTCTTTCAGAAAGCGCTGTAACTAGGTTTAAGGATATGATTCCTTCTTTATGTTCTCTAATGCCATATACCAACACAGTGCAGAGTAGCTACCTAAACTCTGTAAGGGAGATAGAGTATCTCGTCAATAGTTTTACATCCTCATTGAAGACAACTTTGGATGCTGTAGCTCCTCTGAAAAAGAGAGCTTTAAATCAGAAGTGTCTGACTCCGTGGTATAACTCACAAACTCGTAGCTTAAAGCAGATAACCCGTAAGTTGGAGAGGAAATGGCGTCTCACTAATTTAGAAGATCTTCACTTAGCCTGGAAAAAGAGTCTGTTGCTCTATAAAAAAAAGCCCTCCGTAAGCTAGGACATCTTTCTACTCATCACTAATTGAAGAAAATAAGAACAACCCCAGGTTTCTTTTCAGCACTGTAGCCAGGCTGACAAAGAGTCAGAGCTCTATTGAGCTGAGTATTCCATTAACTTTAACTAGTAATGACTTCATGACTTTCTTTGCTAACAAAATTTTAACTATTAGAGAAAAAATTACTCATAACCATCCCAAAGACGTATATCGTTATCTTTGGCTGCTTTCAGTGATGCCGGTATTTGGTTAGACTCTTTCTCTCCGATTGTTCTGTCTGAGTTATTTTCATTAGTTACTTCATCCAAACCATCAACATGTTTATTAGACCCCATTCCTACCAGGCTGCTCAAGGAAGCCCTACCATTATTTAATGCTTCGATCTTAAATATGATCAATCTATCTTTGTTAGTTGGCTATGTACCACAGGCTTTTAAGGTGGCAGTAATTAAACCATTACTTAAAAAGCCATCACTTGACCCAGCTATCTTAGCTAATTATAGGCCAATCTCCAACCTTCCTTTTCTCTCAAAAATTCTTGAAAGGGTAGTTGTAAAACAGCTAACTGATCATCTGCAGAGGAATGGTCTATTTGAAGAGTTTCAGTCAGGTTTTAGAATTCATCATAGTACAGAAACAGCATTAGTGAAGGTTACAAATGATCTTCTTATGGCCTCGGACAGTGGACTCATCTCTGTGCTTGTTCTGTTAGACCTCAGTGCTGCTTTTGATACTGTTGACCATAAAATTTTATTACAGAGATTAGAGCATGCCATAGGTATTAAAGGCACTGCGCTGCGGTGGTTTGAATCATATTTGTCTAATAGATTACAATTTATTCATGTAAACGGGGAATCTTCTTCACAGACTAAAGTTAATTATGGAGTTCCACAAGGTTCTGTGCTAGGACCAATTTTATTCACTTTATACATGCTTCCCTTAGGCAGTATTATTAGACGGTATTGCTTAAATTTTCATTGTTACGCAGATGATACCCAGCTTTATCTATCCATGAAGCCAGAGGACACACACCAATTAGCTAAACTGCAGGATTGTCTTACAGACATAAAGACATGGATGACCTCTAATTTCCTGCTTTTAAACTCATAAAACTGAAGTTATTGTACTTGGCCCCACAAATCTTAGAAACATGGTGTCTAACCAGATCCTTACTCTGGATGGCATTACCCTGACCTCTAGTAATACTGTGAGAAATCTTGGAGTCATTTTTGATCAGGATATGTCATTCAAAGCGCATATTAAACAAATATGTAGGACTGCTTTTTTGCATTTACGCAATATCTCTAAAATCAGAAAGGTCTTGTCTCAGAGTGATGCTGAAAAACTAATTCATGCATTTATTTCCTCTAGGCTGGACTATTGTAATTCATTATTATCAGGTTGTCCTAAAAGTTCCCTAAAAAGCCTTCAGTTAATTCAAAATGCTGCAGCTAGAGTACTGACGGGGACTAGAAGGAGAGAGCATATCTCACCCATATTGGCCTCTCTTCATTGGATTCCTGTTAATTCTAGAATAGAATTTAAAATTCTTCTTCTTACTTATAAGGTTTTGAATAATCAGGTCCCATCTTATCTTAGGGACCTTGTAGTACCATATCACCCCAATAGAGCGCTTCGCTCTCAGACTGCAGGCTTACTTGTAGTTCCTAGGGTTTGTAAGAGTAGAATGGGAGGCAGAGCCTTCAGCTTTCAGGCTCCTTTCCTGTGGAACCAGCTCCCAATTCAGATCAGGGAGACAGACACCCTCTCTACTTTTAAGATTAGGCTTAAAACTTTCCTTTTTGCTAAAGCTTATAGTTAGGGCTGGATCAGGTGACCCTGAACCATCCCTTAGTTATGCTGCTATAGACGTAGACTGCTGGGGGGTTCCCATGATGCACTGTTTCTTTCTCTTTTTGCTCTGTATGCACCACTCTGCATTTAATCATTAGTGATCGATCTCTGCTCCCCTCCACAGCATGTCTTTTTCCCGGTTCTCTCCCTCAGCCCCAACCAGTCCCAGCAGAAGACTGCCCCTCCCTGAGCCTGGTTCTGCTGGAGGTTTCTTCCTGTTAAAAGGGAGTTTTTCCTTCCCACTGTAGCCAAGTGCTTGCTCACAGGGGGTCGTTTTGACCGTTGGGGTTTTACATAATTATTGTATGGCCTTGCCTTACAATATAAAGCGCCTTGGGGCAACTGTTTGTTGTGATTTGGCGCTATATAAAAAAAAATTGATTGATTGATTGATTGATTAGGCACTGTCCCAGACCTCAATGCAATGTAGAAGAGACGTCTCATCCAAGACAGTCCCTCCAAACCAAGAGCCTTCAGCATTTCTGGACGGATCTCATCAACCCCCGGGGTCTTGCCACTGCGGAGTTGTTTCACTACCTCAGTGACTTCCACCAGGGAAAATGATGAAAATCCTCCATCAGCTTCCAGCTCTGCCCCTACTACAGAGGGCACTCCAGTCTGATGCAGGAGTTCCTCAAAGTGTTCCTTCCAGCACTGGATTATATCCTCAGTTGAGGTCAACAGAGTCCCATCCTTACTGTAGACAGCTTAGATGGTTCCCCGTTTTCCCCTCGTGAGGTGCCTCACGGTCCACCAGAAGCACCTTGGTGTCGACCGAAAGTCCTTCTCCATGGTTGCTCTGAACTCCTCCCACACCCACTGGTTTGCCTCCCCCACAGCAGAGGGTGCTGCCCTTCAGGCCTGTTGGTACCGTGCAACTGCCTCTGGAGTCCTCTGAGATAACATAACCTGGAAGGACTCCTTCAGTCGGACGGCTTCTCTGACCACTAGTGTCCACCACGGTGTTTGAGGGTTGGCGCACATTAAGGCATCCAAAACCTTCAGGCCACAACTCACCACTGCAGCTTCAGCAATGGAAGCTTTGAACATTGCCCCCCCTTCTGGTTCAATGCTCCCAACCTCCACAGGGATGCTAGAAAAGCTGCAATGGAGGTGTGAGTTGAAGATCTGTCAGACAGTGGGCTCCTCCAGACGTATTAAAGGAGCTATATCATGCTTTTTTCACCCCCCAAGAGTCAACTATGTGCATATTTATTATATTATCTTGCCTTTGGCAAAATGGAGTGCTCATTTGTTTTGTAATATTAGTAGTTTTGGGACTTTCGTTTTCATACTCAGAAGAAAGACGCTCAGTTTGGCTACAGCCCTCCCTCTCCCAGTGTGAGTGCCGCCCACTTCATGACATCGTGCCTGAGCCGGTGCACGCGCTGCTTAGCGCCGCCCACGACAGTTTGTCAACAATTTACTAAAGATGGATGACCGTATTGTGGAGCCGTACATTCTATCAGGTGTTGAGGATAAGTGGCAATACCATTAGAAAACGTTTTTTTTACTTACAGCCCCAGTCTGTCCATCCGGGTTTATTGTGGGTACAGCGCCCGTTTTAAGTGTTAATCTATTCGTAAATCCACTTAGGTACTGGCCAAGGTTTTCCAGGCAGTCATCAGTGAAGTGACGGTCGCACACCGATAGTTGACTGGTTTGTTTCAGGCTTACAGAGATGAATTTCAACCACTTCTGACGAGTTGAATCTTCTTTGGGGGGGCTAAATAAAGTCCTGTAGCTTTCACAACCAAAGGCACATTTTCACCTGTGAGACATGACGTTAGCTAAACAATAGCTCGAGAAGATTTGTGAAAAGGCAGCTTCTACTGCACGTCGGAGTGTAA
The DNA here is from genome assembly GCF_902500255.1 of Thalassophryne amazonica. Taxonomy (NCBI): domain Eukaryota; kingdom Metazoa; phylum Chordata; class Actinopteri; order Batrachoidiformes; family Batrachoididae; genus Thalassophryne; species Thalassophryne amazonica. Next base: position 859,583 of record NC_047114.1, on the reverse strand, counting down.
AGTGTTCGCGGAGTTCGTGCTGAGAAAGTGGGTGTGTTGTTGTGCCAGAGCGGCAGACCATAACTTCCTGGAGGTTTGTGTCCACAACCACTGTGACGCAACGATGGCAATCGGCTCATTTTCTCTACCCCGGGCGGGGCTAAGACTAAGACAGCTGGATCCAGCAGGATCGCTCAAACATGCATAAATGAAACTAAAAACCACTTTGGGGGTACTTTTTATGAGGAATTAGCCATGTAAGAAGGTACAAAACTCAAAAAAGTTGATTTTGCATGATATAGCTCCTTTAAATGAACAATAATTAAATATTGCAGGGAGAAATTATTTTGCCATTAAATACAAATAGTGGTCAACAGAGTCTCATCAACTCCTCTAGAAGATGATGTCAGCCTGTAATTATCTTCCTGCAAATGGTGAGTTCACGTTTTATGGAATGTTTTACTGAAACCCACCGGGCGGTTCAGTCACACATGGGGTGGTTCCTGTGGACCCCACCATGAATTTCTGTGTTCATAATTTTATCCTCAGTGAATTTCTGAGGAATCATCAGCACCGTTTGTAGAACATCACAGGCGACGTGGCTCAAATGGAGACATTTAAATGAGTCTGTTGACTCATGAAAAGCCCTATGATTAAAGTCTTACTCTTGCAGCTCAGTGATGAGTTTCTCCTTGTTGTCCAGCTCATCTCTCAGGCTGCTGATCTGCTTGTGGTGGGCCTCACGGTGAGAGTGGATCTGCTTCTCCACCGCTTCCTGAGCGTGACGGCGCACACACACACACACACACACACACACACACACACACACACACACACATTAGATCAAAGGATAACTAAAGGAACAAAAGGTTCACAATAAAGCTTGCTGGTTTTGGTGTCAATCAGAAGTCAGTGTTCCCCGCCGGCTTCAGAGGCAGAATTTAACCAGATGTGTTGACAGTTAACATAAATGGTAAAAACCACCACACGAAGTCATGGGAGAAACATTTAATCAACAATTCTCTCAACAAGCAGACAAACCGCCATCAGCTGCATGGAACCTACTTTGACTTCATTGGCGGTCTGGATCTCGTTCTCCTTCTCCATAGCATGGACTTTCTCTGGAAATTAAAATAATGAGTCGGTCACAAGACAGAACCAATGACCTGAGTACGAAATGCACCTCTGAATTAGAAACATTTGTCAACTTGGACTGGTTTATAGTTTTAAGTCTGATTCTCGCACTTCAAATTTGTTCATTATCCATCCATCCATTTTCTTCCGCTTTATCCGGAGTCGGGTCGTGGGGGCAGCAGCTCAAGCAAAGCCGCCCAGACCTCCCGATCCACACACACCTCCCCCAGCTCCTCCGGGGGAACCCCAAGGCGTTCCCAAGCCAGCCAAGAGATGTAGTCCCTCCAGCGTGTCCTGGGTCTTCCCCGGGGCCTCCTCCCAATGGGATGTGCCCGGAACACCTCTCCAGTGAGGCGTCCAGGGAGCATCCGGAAAAGATGCCTGAGCCACCTCAACTGACTCCATTCGACATGGAGGAGCAGCGGCTCGACTCCGAGCACCTCCCGAGTGACCGAGCTCCTCACCCTATCTCTAAGGGAGCGCCAAGCCACCTGCGGAGGAAACTCATCTCAGCCGCTTGTACTCGTGATCTCGTTTTTTCGGTCATGAGCCAAATATCATGACCATAGGTGAGAATCGGAATGTAGATCGATTGGTAAATCGAGAGCTTTGCCCCCCTACTCAACTCTCTCTTCACCATGATGGTCCGATACAGCGACCGCATCACTGCAGATGCTGCACCGATCCGTCTATCAATCTCACGCTCCACCCGTCCCTCACTCGTGAACAAGACCCCGAGATACTTAAACTCCTCCACTTGAGGCAAGGACACTCCACCGACCTGAAGAGGGCAAAGCACCTTTTTCCGGTCGAGAACCATGGCCTCGGATTTGGAGGTGCTGATTTTCATCCCGGACGCTTCACACTCGGCTGCAAACCGCCCCAGTACACGCTGAAGGTCCTACTTTGATGAAGCCAACAGAACCACATCGTCCGCAAACAGCAGAGATGAGATTCTGTGGTTCCCAAACCAGAGCCCCTCTACACCCTGGCTGCGCCTAGAAATTCTGTCCATAAAAATAATGAACAGAACTGGTGACAAAGGGCAGCCCTGGCGGAGGCCAACGTGCACTGGAAACAGGTTTGACTTACTACCGGCAATGCGAACCAAGCTGCTGCTGCGGTCGTACAGGGACCGGATAACCCTTAGCAAAGGACCCCGGATCCCGTACCCCTGGAGCACCCCCCACAGGGTGCCCCGAGGGACACGGTTGAACACCTTCTCCAGATCCACAAAACACATGTGGACTGGTTGGGCGAACTCCCATGAACCCTCGAGCACCCGATGGAGCATGTAGAGCTGGTACAGTGTGCCGCGACCAGGACGAAAACCACACTGGTCCTCCTGAATCCGAGGTTCGACTATCGATCGAATTCTCCTCTCCAGTACTCTGGAATAGACCTTACTGGGGAGGCTGAGGAGTGTGATCCCCCTATAGTTGGAACACACCCTCTGGTCCCCCTTCTTAAACAGAGGGAACACCACCCCGGTCTGCCAATCCAGAGGCACTGTCCCCGATCGCCACGTGATGTTGCAGAGGCGTGTCAACCAAGACAGTCCCACAACATCCAGAGACTTAAGGTACTCAGGACGGATTTCATCCACCCCAGGAACCTTGCCACAAAGGAGCTTTCTAACCACCTCGGTGACTTCGGCCTGGGTAATGGATGAATCCGCCTCTGAGTCCCCAGTCTCTGCTTCCTCTTCGGAAGACGTGACGATGGGACTGAGGAGATCCTCGAAGTATTCCTTCCACCGCCCGACAACATCCCCAGTCAGGGCCTCCTGAGGCGTCGGACGGTTTGCCAGAATCTCTTCAAGGCTGACCGATAGTCCTCCTCCATGGCCTCCCCGAACTCCTCCCAGACCCGGGTTTTTGCCTCTGTGACCGCATGGGCTGCGGCACGCTTGGCCTGCCGGTACTTGTCAGCTACCTCCGGGGTCCCACCTACCAACAAAGATAAGTAGGACTCCTTCAGGTTGACGGCATCCCTTACTTCCAGCGTCCACCACCGGGTTCGGGGATTGCCACCGCGACAGGCACCAGAGACCTTGCGACCACAGCTACGAGCGGCCGCATCGACAATGGAGGTGGAGAACATGGTCCACTCGGACTCCATGTCTCCAACCTCCCTCTGGATCTGGGAGCTCTCCTGGAGGTGGGAGTTGAAGACCTTGCTGACAGAGGGTTCCGCCAGTCATTTCCAGCAGACCCTCACGATACATTTGGGCCTGCCAGGTCTGACCGGCTTCCTCCCCTCCCAGCGGATCCAACTCACCACCAGGTGGTGATCGGTCGACAGCTCTGCCCCTCTCTTCACTCGAGTGTCCGAGACACGTGGCCGAAGGTCAGATGACACGACTACAAAGTCAATCATTGACCTCCGGCTCAGGGTGTCCTGGTGCCACGTGCAGTTATGGACACCCTTGTGCTCAAACATGGTGTTCGTGATGGACAAACTCTGACTAGCACAGAAGTCCAACAACTGAACACCACTCGGGTTCAGATCGGGGAGGCCGTGCTTCCCGATCACCCCCCTCCAGGTCTCACTGTCGCCGCCCACGTGGGCATTGAAATCCCCCAGGAGAACAATGGAGTTCCCAGTCGGAGCGCTATCTAGTACCCCTCCCAAGGACTCCAAGAAGGTCGGGTACTCTGCACTGCCACTCGGCTCGTAGGCCGAGACAACGGTGAGAGACCTGTCCCCGACCCGAAGGCGTAGGGACGCAACCCTCTCGTTCACTGGAGTCAACTCCAACACATGGCGACTGAGCTGGGGAGCAATAAGCAATGCAACCCCAGCTCTCCGCCTCTCCCTGTGGGCAACGCCAGAAAAATGAAGCGTCCAGCCGCTCTCCAGGAGTTGGGTACCAGAGCCCAAGCTGTGCATGGAGGTGAGCCCGACTATCTCTAGTCGGTATCTCTCAACCTCCCGCACAAGCTCAGGCTCCTTCCCCCCCAGCGAGGTGACATTCCACGTCCCAACAGCCAGGGGCTGTGAGCATGGACCGGGCCGCCGGGCCACCCGCCCTCGACCACCACCCAATCCTCTCTGCACCCGACCCCCATGGCCCCCTCTGCAGGTGGTGAACCCACAGGAGAGCGGGCCCACGTCGTTCTTTCGGGCTGAGCCCCGCCAGGCCCCGTGGGCTAAGGCCCGACCACCAGGCGCTCGCGCGTTGTTCATTATTGATTATCAATTTTATGTAAGGAAAAAAAAAAGCTAAACATGTCGATTACTTTCAAATACCGGCTGATGTGACCCCAATCAGATTTTTTTTCTTTTTTTTATTCGTTGACTCACAGGATCACATTCTCGTTTGTGTTTGTTACCTCCTCACCAGCAATCAGACACCCAACAAACACATGAAATAAGATCGAGCTCTTGTTCCAGTCCACCATCTGATCAGTCTTGTCCTCGTACCCAAGAACACTGACAAGCAGGGGCGGACCCAGCTTCAGAAAATTCAGACAACTGTAATAATCTATCGCCCGTTTTCTGCACTGTAGAGTCATCTGGAAGCTAAATACGGACTCGTTACTCATAGTTTCTAAGAAACATATTCTCATTGAAAAGCTGGAAATCTTCTCATTCTGCACGCAGCAGCATTCAGGAAATCGATCTTTGTTTTAATCACACCTGTGGTCAGTGACAAGGGTGTGTGTGTGTGCGCGTGTGTGACCACTGAAAAAGAGTGTTTAATATAAAACCTCAGTCTGTATAAAGTGCAGTTCAGAACTGGTTCATCGAGAACTAAAGGTGAAGGTAAATAAGTCTCCTGAGCTGGTTTGTCAGCTTGCAGCTGAAATGTTCTTAAAGTGACACTCAGTGTTTAACTGTAAAATAGTGCTTCAGTGTTTTTGATTTGAAATAACCGAAACTCTTTTTCCAACAATAACTACAGTGACCCGACGGCGGCGTCCTGCTGTTAGCGACGTACCCTGAGCGCTCAGCTTGACCAGCTCCTCATTCAGAGAGTCCATGTTCTCCTCCAGCTGCCTCTTCTTGTGCTCCACGTTTTGCAGATACTCGCTCAGTGACTTGATTTTTGCCTCGTGCTGGAGGACACACACACACACACACACACACACACACACACACACAGATTCATGGCTGCAAGCAAATGTTTTGACTGAGCACTGACTGTGGGTGGACAGCTTGTGCGATGAAAAAAAAATGGTGCAGTCTGGTGCATTCTGAGAGCACTTTGGTCAGTTTTTCTTGGTTAAAAACACAGTGGTATCTGACTCTTATACAGGAACAAAATATGGCTCAAGTCTTGATTTCATACCATTTATTTTCTATCTTGAATGTACTGTTTGTAAGATAGACACTGTCTGAAGTGAACCATATATACCTGATTAGTTCACTATTTATTATTATTCTCTCTCAAATAGAAATGAACCTCTTAACCTGCTCCTGTCACCATTTCAAAATGCTTTTGACCCTGAACCATCCCTTAGTTATGCTGCTATAGACGTAGACTGCTGGGGGGTTCCCATGATGCACTGTTTCTTTCTCTTTTTGCTCTGTATGCACCACTCTGCATTTAATCATTAGTGATCGATCTCTGCTCCCCTCCACAGCATGTCTTTTTCCTGGTTCTCTCCCTCAGCCCCAACCAGTCCCAGCAGAAGACTGCCCCTCCCTGAGCCTGGTTCTGCTGGAGGTTTCTTCCTGTTAAGAGGGAGTTTTTCCTTCCCACTGTAGCCAAGTGCTTGCTCACAGGGGGTCGTTTTGACCGTTGGGGTTTTACATAATTATTGTATGGCCTTGCCTTACAATATAAAGCGCCTTGGGGCAACTGTTTGTTGTGATTTGGCGCTATATAAAAAATTGATTGATTGATTGATTTCGATTTCATCAATTCTGATTCCATTTCAAAATGACTGACTGTTACACAATGTGACTGGTGTGAGGAGTTTTGTCACCCAGCCAGATCTCTATGTTTTAGCACAAAAATACTCTGGGTCAACTCTACCATCATAATTAACTCAAATCCTTCTCATTACATTGACTGTAATATCCTTACTCGGAGTGTGAAACTCATCGCTGACGACCATTCGATACACTACCAGCGACACGACACACAGAGCAATACATGACGATACAATGCGATATGACTGACCCCTGTTCCTGATTCAATGCAATTTGGTGCGATACAATTTGGGATGGGTACTGATAAGATTTTATCAATATCGATGCCATTATTGATTCTGCTTACTGATCCAAATCTTTATCAATTCCCTTATCAAGACCTCTTGTAAATTTTCTGTATACTAAATGTAGGCTTACAGCGTGTCTATGTCAACAGCATTTTATTGAGTCTTAAGCCCCTTTCACACTGGTGCAAATGTAGAGATGTGCATTGTGGCGTACCTACTACGCTCAGTTATGTGGCTCTACGCAGTTCAACGCCACGTTTTTGCTCCACAACGTAACAGTATGCGGAGGGGTACACGAGGCGGACGCAAGAAATTAAACATGTTAAATTTTTTTTCTGCATAGAACAGTGGATGCAGAAAGCACACCGTTTTTAAGCAATTCTGCGCTTCTGCATGTAAGTCTGTGCTAAACTGAGCTACTGCATACAAATCTACACAAGACTGTGCAACTGTACACTGTAGAAACTGAGTCGGTGGCTCCGAATGCTGCGCAGTAGAAACAGAAGCTGGGGTGTGAGTGTTGCTGTGGAGGAGAGAGGCAGCTGCTTCCTCCGTGGGCGGTGCTGGTGTGTGGTGTGGGGCTTCTACTGCTGGGTGTGATGGGGCGAGTGTGGCTACTGTCATGCCGTGGTGCTCGCCGGCCAGGAAGAATTTGTCGGTTTCCGGCGCTAGCGCACGGCAGTCCGTGATCGTAGTGTTGGGCAGCGCTGCGTGCACCTGAGGTGTGAGTTGGTGCACAAAAAGTCCAGTTGGTGTCCTCCCAGGAGCTGCAGCATTAAGTCCATGAACTCTGAGGGCTTGCTGTCCTCCAGCCCGTGCAGAGAGTAGAGCCTGCTGGTCCTTTCAGCGTCCGACAGTTCAAAAGTTTTGAGGAGGTGATCGTTGATCACTGTGTATTTGTTCGCAGTAGGGGGGCTTTGCAGGAGCGCGATCAGCCTCATTGTCGAGGAGCTGCTGAGGGCTGACACCACATAATAATATTTCATGTCATCTGCTCTGATCTCTCAGAGTGAAATGTGCCTCGGTTTGTGTAAACCAGGCGGCAGTTTACAGAAGCGTTCCAGCAGCAGTGGACATTTGCATGTGAACAGCTCTGATCCACAGAGGTGTGACATATAGAAACAGAAAACCCAGTGTGATCGCAAATGGCTGAATCATGTACGAGACAGTCCTTTTGTGGGCACGTGTGCACTGCAACGCATCCAAACACTGAATGCATTCATCCAGAGTGAATCAGCTGGAGAATAGGTTAAGCGCGTGTGTGTGGCTGATTCACGTACGTAGCACCTATGCGTGCCTCTGATCAGAAGTGGGCATGTGCCTGATCAGAACAGGTAATCGAACCCACGCTTGTGCGTGTGTGTGACTGACTGCATGATCCATACAGCCGCAGTGCCCGGTGATCAGAAACAGCAGGACACTGAAAAAAGGGCAGCAAGCGAGAGAGAGCGCTATCTCTCTCCCTCTCTCTTTTTATTGGGACACACAAGGACTCTGAACTTTGCGATCTCATGTTCCCAGCCCTGACAAAGAAGTGTGACCCGCCAAACTGTGCACTCTGATTCCTCTGTGCAGAGAACCTGCAGCCTGCGTCCTCACCTCCTCTCTGCCCCCTGCTGCACGCACCTGACACAGACATTCCTGCATCGTCATGACGCAACGGGAAGCAACTGGAAATGGGCCCTGTGTGAAAGGGGCTTTATACACACAATCTGCAATGCACATACAAAACATTTTAGTACTGTTCGTTTGATTGACCATCAGTCACTTTGCGCGTCAGTGTTGGACTGGGTCTTGGTGTCCTGTGTGTACGGGCCTGATTTGTGTTTCCTCTGTACCTGGGAGATGCGTAGCTGGCAGGCAGCCAGCTCCTTCTCATTTTCATCCATCTTCTTGTTGCTTTCTGACTGCGTGCTCTCTAGCTGCTTGCAGCGTTTCACCATGCTCTTCACCTCGGACTTCATCTTACTGATGTAGAGACGAGCCACCGTGAACTCCTCGTCAATGAGCCCACTGCCACCATCATGCTGCTGTAGGAACAGAAGAAGAAAGTTAAAAAAAGATAAAGTTGTTTGGAAGAGCAACTAAGTTGAACATCAATTATTTCAAAGATTTCTACATTTTCTGCCTACCACACAAAGGGGCGGAGCCATTAAATACACACTTTGTGATGGTGCACTTAAGCCCCTGATGGGACAAAAAATTCAAATTTTGTCAGTGGGTATCAACAGATTTCTCACATTTGCTCAAATTACTTTTTAGACCAGCATCAAGGCCTTTCTGCAAAACACCCAGATAACAGATTACCAACTAACCAGGGAAGTGACTCCAACAATCCTGTTAGTTTCCTGAAAGCTGCTGTAGCATCGACCGCTGCGCTAACATACTTTGATATCATTGCTGCCGACGGCGATGCCAATCTCAGTCAGGTCTTTGAGCAGCGATGACATCATCTCGGTTACTCTCTTCCTCTGGTGGTTGGACATCTCCTTTAGCTTCTGGAGCTCAGAGTCCAGGGACGACAGGATGGACTGCAGGAAAGAAGCAGGATTCCACTCATCATGTAGCACTGTTTACTACTCAATACCTTTATAATATTTATGGTGCACTATGCACTTTATGTATGCACTTTATGCACTATGCTATAATTTGCAGCTAGCACAGTTAGCTTTAGCCCCTGACTTGTGCTCATGTGTGCATCCACAAGTTTATTGGTGCAAAGATCAGGTGCTTGTGTGTTATTATTATGTCACAGAAGGAAGCAATGGCACCATAAACCATCAAAACTGAGTGTAAAAATCAAGCACGTAGTTCTTGTGGTATTTAAAGGTGCAACATTTTGACCTAATCTCAGCGGGTGCACGACACGTGCACACTCTGCTAATATATACAAGGAAACTGAACTGAGAACAGAATTAAAACAGCAATTTAAAAATGCAAAATGTCACCTTACTGCTTTGGGTTTGTGGCTGCAGTCCATTAGTGCACTCTGACACACTGGCGTTAGATCAGGAAACAGCTCTCAAGTCTGATTTCTAAACAGTAGTGCACGAGGTCCTGAATAAATCCCGGGTCTTAAAGGGGACAACAGACTACAACTTAATTGCATACGTATATGTGTATAGGTATGTGTGCGCGTGTATGTATGTACGTGTGTATGACATAATCTAAAAAAAAAAAAAAAAAAAAAATATCTGGAAATCACAATGTATGATTTTTTTTAATAATTTATTTGTATGTTACTGCTGCAAATAAGTATTTGAACACCTACCAACAAGCAACAATTCTAGCTCATACAGACCTGTTAATTTTTCTTTAAGAAGCCCTCTTATTCTGATAGTCACTCTTATTAATTGCACCTGTTTGAACTTGTTACCTGTATAAAAGACACCTGTTCACACAATCAATCACACTCCAACCTGTCCACCATAGCCAAGACCAAAGACCTGTCTAAGGACACCAGGAACAAAACTGTAGACCTGCACAAGGCTGGGATGAACTACAGGACAACAGGCAAGCAGCTTGGTAGAAGACAACAACTGTTATGATTATTTATTAGAAAGTGGAAGAAACACAAGATGACTGTCAATCTCTCTCGGTCTGGGATTCCATGCAAGATCTCACTTTGTGGGGTAAGGATGATTCTGAGAAAGCTCAGAACTACACAGGAGGACCTGGTCAATGACCTGAAGAGAGCTGGGATCACAGTCACAAAGATTACATTAGTAACACATGATGCTGTCATGGTTTAAAATCCTGCAGGGCAGCAAGGTCCCCCTGCTCAAGCCAGCACATGTCCTGGCCCGTTTGAAGTTCACCATTGACCATCTGGATGATCCAGAGGAGGCATGGGAGAAGGTCATGTGGTCAGATGAGACCAGAATAGAGCTTTTTGGAATCAACTCCACTTACCATGTTTAGAGGATGAGAACAACCCCAAGAAAACATCATACTCTGGGGGTGATCTTCTGCAAAGGGGACATGACGACTGCACCGTATTGAAGGGAGGATGGATGGGGTCATGTATTGCGAGATTTTGGCAGACAACCTCCTTCCCTCAGTAAGAGCATTGAAGATGGGTCATGGCTGGGTCTTCCAGCATGACAATGACCCCAAACAAACAGCCAGGGCAACTAAGAAGCATTGCAAGGTCCTGGAGTGGCCTGGCCAGTCTCCAGACCTGAACTCAATAGAAAATCTTTGGAGGGAGTTGAAACTCCAAACCTGAAAGATCTAGAGAAGATCTGTATGGAGGAGTGGACCAAAATCCCTGCTGCAGTGTGTGAAAACCTGGTGAAAAACTACAGGAAACATCTGACCTCTGTAATTGCAAACAAAGGCTACTGTACCAAATATTAACATTGATTTTCACAGGTGTTCAAATACTTATTTGCAGCAGTAACATACAAATAAATTATTTAAAAAAATCATACATTGTAATTTCCAGATTTTTTTTTAGATTATGTCTCTCACAGTGGACATGCACCTAAGATGAAAATTTCAGACCCCTCCATGATTTCTAAGTGGGAGAACTTGCAAAATTGCAGGGTGTTCAAATACTTATTTTCCTCACTGTATCTTAATTGGTTTATTTCAAGTTATTCCCAAAGCAGAGTGTGACTAATTAGGTAAAGACATACAGCGCTTGTGCACATGGCACCCAGCGTTACACCGTGTAAATAACCCTGTGGAGCTGGACACATCCCAAAGGTATGTGTGTGTTATAGAGTGTGCACCACTGAAAGCCAAGATAGGGCCCACAGGGGCAGCGTATTTAGCCAATTTTTAGCTAAAACATCAGCAATTCTTTTACATTTGAGGTTCCTGCACGCTGTGACAAGTTAATTATAGCGAAGGACAAAGACAACAGGACCGAGGGTGCATCTTCCCACACCCCACACATGATGGAGAAGCTAAAAGAAAGCAGATTTGTTTCTAACCGATTTCTGGCTCAGCTCCTCGCTGATGGACTCAAACTCCTTGGTCTTATCTTCCACCTCCTGGCTCTTCTGGTCATAGTTGACCGCCAGCTCCTCCAGAGCCTGCAGCACCTCCTTAACTTCCTCTTTGGAGGCCTCGTTCTCTGCCTGAAGCCGGTTCAGCTCCACCTGGAGGTTGTCGTGATCACGGCGAGAGGAAGCTATAAGCTGAAAAGGAGAAGTGGAGTTATTTGGTTTTAGGTGCAGATGCAGTTAATCAGCTCATTACCATATTAACATGGTAAGTGAGGGTCATCCCCCACCACATTTCTTTTGTTATGACTTCTATATTTTTCACAGAGTAATTATATTTTTTTTTTCTTTGCACTTTATGTGCAGATACACTGAAGCACTGCTGACACTTCTGGAAGTGTGTGAAAATAAAACATCTGATTTAACAGCTTGTGATTCATGGGACTGGAACAGACAATTATTCAGAAAATCAACTCATCTAATAATTGTCACACTGTTCACTTGACTCATCGGGAGACGAATGGAACAAACACCTGGTCTTAAATATTTAACTTAACTGCGTTATGTTGATTAAGAAAATGCAGAAGGCAGTGACTTAAAATTCATCAAAAAAACACAAATTACCATCTGGACTTAACAGCCCTGATATACTTCACCACTTTGTAAGGTTAATTTGCCAAACTTGATTTTAGTGTTACACCAAAATGTGGAAAAGTACAACTACCGTATCCGTGCACTGGAACCCCCCCCCCCAACTTTTTTAATTGTTGGTTAAACGCCCCCCCGCCAAAAAAAAAAAATTTTGTGACCCCAACAAATAGCAAAAAGAGTTTCCACGTGCTTTTCAGTTCCGTGTCTTCTTTGTCTTTGACGATGTAGCTGCATAACCCTGACACGGATTTGAGAGTTTACAGTTCCAATTGTGCATGAGGTGGAACAGATGTGGCAAAGTCTGGCACTAAACAGGTGAGTTATTTCTTATTTGTGATGAAATCAGACATTTTATTCAAATATACGGAGGGGTGGGCGTTCTGACAAACATCAGACTGGCTATATAATAAAAACACAGGGTCCAAACCTTTGGCTGGTGATGTCTGTGCAGACATTCTGATTTAGTAGATTTACTTTTAGGGAGGTAAAAGAACACAACAAAATCAAACTGCTATTTGACAAGTCTTTTCAAACATCAGTAAAACAAAAAAAACGTGCACTCACTGAACAACCAGAACTCACCTCCTCCTGGTCCAGCATCTGCTGCTTCAGCTTCTCAGCCAGCTGACTCTGCTGGTTGATCTCATCATCCTACAGACAGCAGACACACAGCGAGACGGTCGGTGCAGACACACAGCCAGACGGTCGGTGCAGACACACAGCGAGACGGTCGGCCTCGGTGCAGACACACAGCGAGACGGTCGGCCTCGGTGCAGACACACAGCGAGACGGTCGGCCTCGGTAGACTGTAGTCCCAGCTGTGTGTGTGTGTGTAACGTGCTTCAGGTGTTTTTGTGAGTTGGCTGTGACTCTTGTAGAATGTCGGCCTCCCCCTCTAGCTGCCACCTTATCGTGGTGGGGGAGTTTGTGTACCCGGATGATCCTAGGAGCTATGTTGTCGGGGGCTTTGTACCCCTTGTAGGGTCTCCCAAGGCAAACAGGTCCTAGGTGAAGGGTCAGACTAAGGGCAGTTCAGAAGCTCCCATGACCAGTAAAAAATCAAGGACTGAGACGTCGGCCCGGTATGGCAGAGCCGAGGCCCCACCCTGGAGCCAGGCCTGGGGCTGGGGCTTGCGCGCGAGCGCCTGGTGGTCGGGCCTTAGCCCACGGGGCCCGGCGGGGCTCAGCCCGAAAGAACGACGTGGGCCCGCCCTCCTGCGGGTTCCCCACCTGCAGAGGGGGCCATGGGGGTCGGATGCAGAGAGGATTGGGTGGCGGTCGAGGGCGGGTGTCCCGGCGGCCCGGTCCATGCTCACAGCCCCTGGCTGTTGGGACGTGGAATGTCACCTCGCTGGGGGGGAAGGAGCCTGAGCTTGTGCGGGAGGTTGAGAGATACTGACTAGAGATAGTCGGGCTCACCTCCACGCACAGCTTGGGCTCTGGTACCCAACTCATGGAGACGGGCTGGACGCTCCACTTTTCTGGCGTTGCCCACAGGGAGAGGCCGAGAGCTTGGTTCGCATTGCTTATTGCTCCCCAGCTCAGTCGCCATGTGTTGGAGTTCACTCCGGTGAACGAGAGGGTCGCGTCCCTACACCTTCTGGTCGGGGACAGGTCTCTCACTGTTGTCTCGGCTTACGGGCCGAGCGGCAGTGCAGAGTACCCGACCTTCTGGGAGTCCCTGGGAGGGGTACTAGATAGCGCTCCAACTGGGGACTCCATTGTTTTCCTGGGGGATTTCAACGCCCACGTGGGCGGCGACAGTGAGACCTGGAGGGGGGTGATCGGGAAGCACGGCCTCCCCAATCTGAACCCGAGTGGTGTTCAGTTGTTGGACTTCTGTGCTAGTCACAGTTTGTCGATCACGAACACCATGTTCGAGCACAAGGGTGTCCATGCACATGGCACCAGGACACCCTGAGCTGGAGGTCGATGATCAACTTTGTAGTCGTATCATTTGACCTTCGGCTACGTGTCTCGGACACTCGAGTGAAGAGAGGGGCAGAGCTGTCAGCTCAGCCCCTCTCAGGGGCTGGGAGGGGAGGAAGCCAGTCAGACCTCGCAGGCCCAAACGTATCGTTAGAGTCTGCTGGGAACGACTGGCGGAACCCTCTGTCAGCGAGGTCTTCAACTCCCACCTCTGGGAGAGCTTCTCCCAGATCCCAGGGGAGGTTGGAGACATGGAGTCCGAGTGGACCGTGTTCTCCACCTGCATTGTTGATGCGGCCGCTCGTAGCTGTGGTCACAAGGTCTCTTTTGCCTGTCGCGGCGGCAATCCCCAAACCCGGTGGTGGACGTTGGAAGTAAGGGATGCAGTCAAGCTGAAGAAGGAGTCCTACTTGTCTTTGTTGGCAGGTGGGACCCCGGAGGCAGCTGACAGGTACTGGCAGGCCAAGCGTGCCGCAGCCCGTGCGGTCACAGAGGCAAAAACTCGGGTCTGGGAGGAGTTTGGGGAGGCCATGGAGGAGGACTATCGGTTGGCCTCGAAAGAAATTCTAGCAAACCGTCCGACGCCTCAGGAGGCAGACGCAGCTCTCCACCAGCAGTGTCTATGGTGCGGGTGGGGAGCTGTTGACCCTGACTGGGGATGTTGTCGGGCGGTGGAAGGAATACTTCGAGGATCTCCTCAATCCCATCATCACGTCTTCCGAAGAGGAAGCAGAGACTGGGGACTCAGAGGCAGATTCATCCATTACCCAGGTCGAAGTTACCGAGGTGGTTAGAAAGCTCCTCGGTGGCAAGGCTCCTGGGGTGGATGAAATCCGTCCTGAGTACCTTAAGTCTCTGGATGTTGTGGGATTGTCTTGGCTGACACGCCTCTGCAACATCACGTGGCGGTTGGGGACAGTGCCTCTGGATTGGCAGACCGGGGTGGTGGTCCCTATGTTTAAGAAGGGAGACCGGAAGGTGTGTTCCAACTATAGGGGGATCACAATCCTCAGCCTCCCCGGTAAGGTCTATTCCAGAGTACTGGAGAAGAGAATTCGACCAATAGTCAAACCTCGGATTCAGGAGGAGCAGTGTGGTTTTCGTCCTGGTTGCGGCACACTGGACCAGCTCTACACGCTCCATCGGGTGCTCAAGGGTTCATGGGAGTTGCCCAACCAGTCCACATGTGCTTTGTGGATCTGGAGAAGGCGTTCGACCGTGTCCCTCGGGGCACCCTGTGGTGGGTGCTCTGGGAGTACGGGGTCCTTTGCTAAGGGCTATCCGGTCCCTGTACGACTGCAGCAGGAGCTTGGTTCGCATTGCCGGTAGTAAGTCAAACCTGTTTCCAGTGCACGTTGGCCTCCACCAGGGCTCCCCTTTGTCACCGGTTCTGTTCATTATCTTTATGGACAGAATTTCTAGGCGCAGCCAGGGTGTAGAGGGGGTCCGGTTTGGGAACCACAGAATCTCGTCTCTGCTCTTTGCAGGTGATGTGGTTCTGTTGGCTTCGTCAAATCAGGACCTTCAGCGTGCACTGGGGTGGTTTGCAGCAGAGTGTGAAGCGTCCGGGATGAAAATCAGCACCTCCAAATCCGAGGCCATGGTTCTCGACCGGAAAAAGGTGCTTTGCCCTCTTCAGGTCGGTGGAGTGTCCTTGCCTCAAGTGGAGGAGTTTAAGTATATCAGGGTCTTGTTCACGAGTGAGGGACGGATGGAGCGTGAGATCGACAGACGGATCAGTGCAGCATCTGCAGTGATGCGGTCTCTGTATCAGACCGTCGTGGTGAAGAGAGCTGAGTAGGGGGGCAAAGCTCTCGATTTACTGATCGATCTACGTTTCGATCCTCACCTATGGTCATGAGATTTGGCTCATGACCGAAAGAACGAGATCGCGAGTACAAGCGGCCGAGATGGGTTTCCTCCGCAGGGTGGCTGGGCGCTCCCTTAGAGATAGGGTGAGGAGCTCGGTCACTCGGGAGGAGCTCGGAGTCGAGCCACTGCTCCTCCACGTCGAAAGGAGCCAGTTGAGGTGGCTCGGGCATCTTTTCCAGATGCTCCCTGGATGCCTCGCTGGAGAGGTGTTCCATTGGGAGGAGGCCCTGGGGAAGACCCAGGACACACTGGAGGGACTACGTCTCTCGGTTGGCTTGGGAACGCCTTGGGGTTCCCCCGGAGGAGCTGGGGGAGGTGTGTGTGGATCAGGAGGTTTGGGCGGCTTAGCTTGAGCTGCTGCCCCCGCGACCCGACTCCGGATAAAGCGGAAGAAAATGGATGGATGGATCTTGTAGAATGTAGAAACCAGTGTGGACTGTATCATCCTGCCGTGCTCACCTTATCATCCAGCTGCTTGTAGAGTTTGGCCAGCTCGGCCTCACACTTGTCCTTCTCTACGTCGGTGAGTCGAACGCCGTGCACGTTGGGTGTGGACACCGGTTTGTCGTTGAGGATGTTGTCCAGGGCTAACACCTCAGCATTGGCCTTCTCCTTATCAAACTGCTCTTCCACTGGGACACTCTCCCCTGACGAGGAAAGGTGAGTTTATTTCATGGGTTAAAACAATAAATTTAAAAAAACTCACTTCAAACTGTGAAGTAAAAATTCTTTGTCTTCTGTAGTATTTTGATCTGTTCTAATCCGGTAAATGCGCAATGGGTGCTGTGTTGCTGGCTGTACAGTCAATAAAATACAAAATTAATTACAAACTCGATTCAATAACTGAGGACGTGAGAGGTCTGTCAGAAAGAGCGGAGGAAGCGGAGACCCGAGTGGGGCGCGTGGAGGACGTGACACTGGATCTGACCCAAGCTTTGACCGAGAGTTTGAAGCGACAAAGGCGGCTTCAAGACAAACTGACCGAATTGGAGTCGAGATCCTGCAGAAACAACATCAGGATCACCGTCCGAAATCAATGGTGCAATTTACCTCAGATTTTCTAAAGCGAGAGCTACAGTTATCAACAGACCTGGATCTAAAAATACAGCGTGCGCACCGCATCCCAGCAAAGCGTCCCAGCGCCTTCCCAAGACCCATTATAGTTAACTTCCAGGAATTCACCACTACAGAAATGATCCTCAAAGAAGCATGGAAAAAGAGAATCCAGTCAAACGGCACAAGTGTCTTTTTTTGATCACGATTACGCATTGGAGACGGTTCAAAAGCGTAAGGAGTACCAGCATGTAAAGAAAGCGCTGAAGGAGCGGGGAATACGCTTTCAAACTCCGTACACAAGCATACGCATCCACTGGGACGACGGTGTGCGAACATACAGCACGGCGCAAGAAGCCGGGCTCGAGCTGAGGAGACGCGGGTTCGAGGTGGAGGTTCCTGCCGCAATTAAAGAAGACGCGCAATTCTGGCTTCAAAAGCTCCAGGGGTGGCAGCGTGTGGGGCAGAGCTCAAAAGAAGATGCGTCAGCAGCAGCGCGAAGAGCAAAGGACAAGCTGAAGGAGTTCCAAAGAAACGACGAGGAACGAGATTTATAAGAGGCTATTTTCCCCAAATAGATAAACATATAAACTTGGCCCCCTCAAACTACGGAATTGGAGAGAAGACACCAGAAGATGGCGCTATAACGTTGGACATTCAGGTTGGAGATGTTTATGTCACTCAAACCTTGTATAGGGCCCTCCCCCTTTGGGGAGATCAGCTCTGGACCTTCCAACGGGGTCGTGGTGGAACAGACACATAATCCACCAGATGGAAGTCAGAAGTATTATTTTTTCTGTTTAAATAATTATGTTCTTGTTGTTCTTGTTCTAAGGTTTAGTTTTAATGTGGGTTTTGTTACTAAGATATACAGCATATATGAGTGGTGGGAGTGAACTAAAAATAGTTTCAATTAATGTAAATGGCCTTGGTAATGCAATTAAGAGGAGCAGGTTATTAACAAACATAAGAAGGTACAAAGCTCAGGTGATTTTCCTCCACGAAACCCACCTGTCAAAAGCAGAACATGAGAAATTTAAAAAGATGGGCTACAAAAATTCATTTTTTTGCTCCTCTAAAAATAACAGAAGAAGAGGAATAATTACTCTTGTAACTAATTCTGTAAATTTTGAATTGCTAGAGGAAGACTGTGATAAAGATGAGAGATATGTGATGGTCAAAGGAAAGATTGATAATGTCACTGTCTCTTTAGTTAATGTATATGCACCTCCAGAGGGAGATCGGAATTTTTTTCAATTATTATATGACAAGATCACTGCAAAGACTGAGGGTATACTAATAAGTGGAGGGGATTGGAATACTGTCCTAAATCATGCCAAGGACTCAACCAGCACTAAAATATATAAAAACAACAGAACAAAAGATCTTAAAAGGTTAATAGAGGAGGCGGCTCTTATAGACGTGTGGAGAGATCTTCACCCCCAAGACAAAGACTATACTCATTACTCAGCAGCCCATAAGGTGCACTCCGGGATTGACTTTTTTTAATGAACACCACTGATAGACAAAGAGTTAAAGACTGCAGAATAGGAGTAGCAGATATAGCAGATCATAATTCTATACATCTAACTATCCATTTAAAGAATCAAAATAGGACAACATTATGGAAGATGAACACAAACATCCTCAGTAATGAAAAGGTTGTACTAGAAATTAAAAAAGAAATTCAAGATTGCATTGCAGATAAAGATGACCAAATAGAGCCCATAATAATATGGGACACTGTCAAAGCAGTTATGTGAGGCAATTTGATTTCAAGAACAGCTCATATCAACAAAATGAAAATGCTTAATCAGACCAAATTAGAAGAAAAATTGAGGGAATATGAAAAAAAAAACACTTCGACAAAAGTGAAGCCTTGGCTAAATGCTTAAAAGATATAAGATACCAACTGTCAAATCTGGCGAAAGAAGAAATAGGGAGAAAATTAAAATTCATTAAACAAACCTTTTACGAATCAGGCCCGAAAGCGACAAGATTATTGGCAAAACGTTTAAGATCTCAACAAATGAGAAATGCGACCTACAAGATCCGAGATCCACATACTAGAGAAATTAATAGTGAACCAGAAAAAATTAAAAACATCTTTCAAACCTATTATAAATCTCTGTATGACCAATCAGATCAAGTAGATGGAAAAGAAGCTGAAGATTTCTTGGCTAAATTACACCTCCCCAACATTGGAACAACTCAGAATAAGACACTATCCAGACCCATAACTAAGGTAGAACTGGATAAGGCAATTAGTAGGTTAAAAAGTAATAAAACTCCAGGGAGTGATAGTTACCCCAACGAATGGTACAAAGTTTTTAAAGACGATTTAACCCCCTTAATGTTAGACTCATTTAATTGGACACTTAAACATGCAAAATGTCCTCCATCATGGAGAGACACAGTCATATCAGTTATACTAAAAGAAGGGAAAAATAAGGAATACTGTGAGTCATATCACCCAATTTCCACATTGAATGTAGACTATAAATTATTCACCTCCATAACAGCAAGAAGAATAGAGACTTTCCTTCCTGACATAATAGACGACGACCAGACAGGATTTATAAAAGGAAGGCAAACACAAGGCAACATTCGACGTACCCTGCACATAATTCACGAGGCCAAGAAACAAAATATATCATTAGCCTTAGTAAGCCTTGATGCTGAAAAGGCGTTTGACAGAGTATGTTGGAGATTCTTATTTGCAGTCTTGAAAAGATTTGGATTGTGTAACAATATCATTAAGTGCATACAAGCCCTATATTATAAACCAATGGCAAGAATTAAAATAAATGGTGACTTGACAGAGAGATTTGAGCTTTTTAGAGGCACTAGACAGGGTTGTTGTTTAAGCCCTGCTCTCTTTGCCTTGTTTATTGAGCCCTTAGCCCAACACATACGACAAACAACCCAACTGAAAGGAGTAACGGTATCCAAAGAAGAGCAAAGACTAAGTCTCTTTGCGGACGACATAATAGTATACCTCCGAAGCCCTGCTCAAACATTTCTCAACCTGATAAAAACCTTAAAAGATTATGGAAGAAAATCAGGTTTTAAATTAAATATTACTAAGACTCAGGTTCTCTGTATCAATTACAGACCAGATGAACATATCAGACAAAAATATAAACTTAATTGGGACTCAGAACAAATCAAATACTTAGGGATTTATCTGACCAGAGAAAACAAAACATTATTTGAGGCTAACTATGATAAAATAAATGAGGTAATATACAGAGACCTGACAAAATGGACAATCTTAATTTTGGACTTTATTTCCAGAATTGAGGTAATTAAAATGAATGTTTTGCCCCGTCTATTATATCTTTTCATCTCTTTACCAATCCAAATACAGGATACACAATTTGTAAAATGGGACAAACAAGTGAGCAGTTTTATTTGGAAGGGAGCAAAACCTAGGGTGAGGTATAAAACACTCCAACTGGGTAAAAACAAAGGAGGACGCACCCTTCCAAATTTTAAAGAATATTTTTTAGCAGCCCAATTAAGATATATTGTTTTTTGGTGTTCTCCAGAATACTATTCTAAATGGAAAAGCATTGAAACTAATTATGACACATGCAAACCTCAATCAAGACTGGGTGACAAAGTCAGCCCACAGCCCAAAGAAAAGAATCAAACAATTGAATTCTCTATTAAGATTTGGTGGGACACAATACACAAATTCAAATTAGGAGACTGTAAATTATTGACATGGCCTTCTCTTTCTCCCAACTTCAGAAGTGGCCAACTGGATTATACATTTAAAAGGTGGATTGACAGGGGAATCACAGCCGTGACCACACTAACCAAAGGAAGAGTTTTTAAACCTTTTGCCCAATTAAAAAGGGAATTTGCCCTAGATGACACTGACCTGTTTAGATACTTTCAATTAAGACATTTTTATAACTCCGAAATTAGGCCTCATATTTCACAAGAAAGCAGTGAACTAATTGAGATAACTGGTGCATATAGAACATTGCCTTCAAAAATTGTTTACAAATTGTACAAATGTGTGCAAAACTCCAATGGGACTGACTCAATATATATTAAAAAAAAAGTGGGAATCTGAATTACAACTCAATTTGTCAGAGGATGATTGGCATTCTATCTGCCTTTTCCAGCATACTACAACCACCTCTAGACAATGGAGAGAATTCAGCTGGAAAAACATAATAAGATATTTTATCTCACCACACATCAAAAATAAGCAGCTCAAATCTCCTCAACAGTGCTGGAGACTTTGTGGTAGTATGAGTGCCAGTCATTCTCATATATTTTGGACATGTCCTATTGTCAGACCTTTTTGGGAATCCATAGCTAAAGAAATGGAGGATATACTTGGCTACAAGATTCCTAATGACTTTCAGAGTATGTACTTGGGTTTAACCCCTGAGAAGGTTTTACGGGCAGAAGATATTTACCTTTACAAAGTGATGCTGATTGCAAGCAAGAAAACCATCACAAAGAACTGGCTGAGAAACATCACTTTAACATTGACGCAATGGAAAGAGATTATGGAGGAAATTTATGAGATGGAAAGAATTACTCACCATTCAAGGCTGCAAGTACCAATTTTTAATCAAAGGCGGAAGAAATGGTTAACCTATAAGACTTGTATAAAACCGCATGCTTCCGACCGTAATGTAATCCCACTGTTGCCCACCCTTCCTTTTTTTTTTTTTCTTTCTTCTAATGGGTGTGTGAGTGTTTTCTATCTGTTCTTATTGTTCTTGAAAACTGTAAAAAAAAAAAAAAAAAAAAAGGCCTTTATCACACAACATTGTTTGATCTTGTAACAAAGTTGTGATCTTATATTCTCGTCTAAAACATACCTAGAGAGATTTCCATCAGGTTTCACTCGATTATGAGTATTTTTAGATGCCTACAGAAACTATCTCAACCACTGACAACATATTACAGCAAGAGTCCACAAAAGTATTTTAAAGGCCTGACTAAAGTGTAATATGTGATCTTTAATAAGATATTTTCATGAAAAAAGTCACAAATATGCAGTTTACCGCATTTTATTTTTTCTTGTGTAAAAACACAGCTTAGATGTGGTTTGACCAAAACAAATTGTCATTAAACTTAAATAAAACAGGGATGAAGTGGAGGTGTAAGAGTCACTAGGTGTTCACAGGAAACATTTATTTCTATATTTATTTATTTATGTTCATTGTTAGTTGGTTTTATCTTTTCTGTTGTTTTGTTTTATCAGGTTCTTTTCAGGCTGGAAAATCATTAGGCTGGAAAAATCACTTTGGGATTACTGGGAGTGCCCTTGCATGGATGACGTCACACTTGACCAGTCATTCTCATTGTGTTTTGTACAGTAACACTACCTCTAACCTTAAGCCTGATTAACACGACAGGATTTTAAAATTATCCTGAAACCTAAACATAATTTTAAATTATCTTTAGGTTTCCAAAACCTGAGAGACCACACACATGAAGATAAAAAAAAAAAAAAAAAATCATAGATCTAACAGGTTTGGTGGTACAGTGTGTGGTGTTCAGCCAGACGGTGAAAAAACCACACAAACCGATTTCACACACCAACATTCCCAGCTCAGACAGGAAATCTCGCAAAATCTCTCGAGATTAAATGTGACTTCAGAGTAAACAAACAGAGATAGTTTGTGGACTATTTAAAACAGAGGGGGAAAAAAAACAATACAAAAAGAAAAGGCGTTCTTTAAAGGAGTGGAGACAGCGCCACCACCAGACTTTCTGGTAAGTCAGAAAAGCTGTTTTGATTTTGTTTTCTGCTCTGTACATCCGTCACCTCGCTTTCTGATTGGCTGCACGTCACATTCAGCTGGCTGCTCGTTTGTGGTCGGAGGACAAACACACGCTGTGATATCAGGCCAAGACAATCCAACATGTTGAATATCCCCGATTTGTTATCGGAGCGCTCCTGATGTCCTTCTGAGCAGATCAGAGCGCTCTGAAAACACCACACACGGCAGGAATATCTGATAAGATTATTTTTAGCATCATCACGATTGTCGGTGCATCCTTAAGATTGTTGCAACGGGAAGATCTAATTATCCTGCCGTGTGAACCAGGCCTTAGTGACATGAAATTTGGGGTTCCACAGGGGTCCGTCTTAGGCCCCCTGCTTTTCTCCCTTTATATAGCACCCCTTGGGCACATATTGCGGTGTTTTGGGATTACCTTTCACTGCTATGCTGATGATATTCAGTTATACTAGACTTGCCTCTACTGGTGGTTGGCTGTCACTGCGGTATTGTATCACTTCCTGTTCCGGAGCACAGCGGTGTTTTTCTGTATCTGTTAGCTGTTTAATCTGCGCAGTTAGATTGATCTAGTTATCTAGATTACGATTTGTTTCCCAGTGTAATCTTTACGTGCCTTAACTAAAGCACTCCTTCTGCTGAATCACCTCTAAATTATTTACACATTATTCACTTTGCGTGTTTTTAGGAATCCGCTAGGTTAGCGTAGCTACTAGCTCTTAGCCGATTTAGCATGGCGGCTTCTCCTGTCTCTCTCGCACTTTTCTGCTCTGGGTGTGAAATGTTTAGTTATTCCTCGGCCTCCTTTAGCAGTAACGGTAATTGTAATAAGTGTAGCTTATTCATAGCTTTGGAGGCCAGGCTGGGCGAATTGGAGACTCGGCTCCGCACCGTGGAAAATTCTACAGCTAGCCAGGCCCCTGTAGTCGGTGCGGACCAAGGTAGCTTAGCCGCCGTTAGTTACCCCCTGGCAGATCCCGAGCAGCCGGGAAAGCAGGCCGACTGGGTGACTGTGAGGAGGAAGCGTAGTTCTAAACAGAAGCCCCGTGTACACCACCAACCCGTTCACATTTCTAACCGTTTTTCCCCACTCGACGACACACCCGCCGAGGATCAAACTCTGGTTATTGGCGACTCTGTTTTGAGAAATGTGAAGTTAGCGACACCAGCAACCATAGTCAATTGTCTTCCGGGGGCCAGAGCAGGCGACATTGAAGGAAATTTGAAACTGCTGGCTAAGGCTAAGCGTAAATTTGGTAAGATTGTAATTCACGTCGGCAGTAATGACACCCGGTTACGCCAATCGGAGGTCACTAAAATTAACATTAAATCGGTGTGTAACTTTGCAAAAACAATGTCGGACTCTGTAGTTTTCTCTGGGCCCCTCCCCAATCAGACCGGGAGTGACATGTTTAGCCGCATGTTCTCCTTGAATTGCTGGCTGTCTGAGTGGTGTCCAAAAAATGAGGTGGGCTTCATAGATAATTGGCAAAGCTTCTGGGGAAAACCTGGTCTTGTTAGGAGAGACGGCATCCATCCCACTTTGGATGGAGCAGCTCTCATTTCTAGAAATCTGGCCAATCTTCTTAAATCCTCCAAACCGTGACTATCCAGGGTTGGGACCAGGAAGCAGAGTTGTAGTCTTACACACCTCTCTGCAGCTTCTCTCCCCCTACCATCCCCTCATTACCCCATCCCCGTAGAGACGGTGCCTGCTCCCAGACTACCAATAACCAGCAAAAATCTATTTAAGCATAAAAATTCAAAAAGAAAAAATAATATAGCACCTTCAACTGCACCACAGACTAAAACAGTTAAATGTGGTCTATTAAACATTAGGTCTCTCTCTTCTAAGTCCCTGTTGGTAAATGATATAATAATTGATCAACATATTGATTTATTCTGCCTTACAGAAACCTGGTTACAGCAGGATGAATATGTTAGTTTAAATGAGTCAACACCCCCGAGTCACACTAACTGTCAGAATGCTCGTAGCACGGGCCGGGGCGGAGGATTAGCAGCAATCTTATATTCCAGCTTATTAATTAATCAAAAACCCAGACAGAGCTTTAATTCATTTGAAAGCTTGACTCTTAGTCTTGTCCATCCAAATTGGAAGTCCCAAAAACCAGTTTTATTTGTTATTATCTATCGTCCACCTGGTCGTTACTGTGAGTTTCTCTGTGAATTTTCAGACCTTTTGTCTGACTTAGTGCTTAGCTCAGATAAGATAATTATAGTGGGCGATTTTAACATCCACACAGATGCTGAGAATGACAGCCTCAACACTGCATTTAATCTATTATTAGACTCTATTGGCTTTGCTTAAAAAGTAAATGAGTCCACCCACCACTTTAATCATATCTTAGATCTTGTTCTGACTTATGGTATGGAAATTGAAGATTTAACAGTATTCCCTGAAAACTCCCTTCTGTCTGATCATTTCTTAATAACATTTACATTTACTCTGATGGATTACCCAGCAGTGGGGAATAAGTTTCATTACACTAGAAGTCTTTCAGAAAGCGCTGTAACTAGGTTTAAGGATATGATTCCTTCTTTATGTTCTCTAATGCCATATACCAACACAGTGCAGAGTAGCTACCTAAACTCTGTAAGTGAGATAGAGTATCTCGTCAATAGTTTTACATCCACATTGAAGACAACTTTGGATGCTGTAGCTCCTCTGAAAAAGAGAGCTTTAAATCAGAAGTGCCTGACTCCGTGGTATAACTCACAAACTCGTAGCTTAAAGCAGATAACCCGTAAGTTGGAGAGGAAATGGCGTCTCACTAATTTAGAAGATCTTCACTTAGCCTGGAAAAAGAGTCTGTTGCTCTATAAAAACGCCCTCCGTAAAGCTAGGACATCTTTCTACTCATCACTAATTGAAGAAAATAAGAACAACCCCAGGTTTCTTTTCAGCACTGTAGCCAGGCTGACAAAGAGTCAGAGCTCTATTGAGCTGAGTATTCCATTAACTTTAACTAGTAATGACTTCATGACTTTCTTTGCTAACAAAATTTTAACTATTAGAGAAAAAATTACTCATAACCATCCCAAAGACGTATCGTTATCTTTGGCTGCTTTCAGTGATGCCGGTATTTGGTTAGACTCTTTCTCTCCGATTGTTCTGTCTGAGTTATTTTCATTAGTTACTTCATCCAAACCATCAACATGTTTATTAGACCCCATTCCTACCAGGCTGCTCAAGGAAGCCCTACCATTATTTAATGCTTCGATCTTAAATATGATCAATCTATCTTTGTTAGTTGGCTATGTACCACAGGCTTTTAAGGTGGCAGTAATTAAACCATTACTTAAAAAGCCATCACTTGACCCAGCCTATCTTAGCTAATTATAGGCCAATCTCCAACCTTCCTTTTCTCTCAAAAATTCTTGAAAGGGTAGTTGTAAAACAGCTAACTGATCATCTGCAGAGGAATGGTCTATTTGAAGAGTTTCAGTCAGGTTTTAGAATTCATCATAGTACAGAAACAGCATTAGTGAAGGTTACAAATGATCTTCTTATGGCCTCGGACAGTGGACTCATCTCTGTGCTTGTTCTGTTAGACCTCAGTGCTGCTTTTGATACTGTTGACCATAAAATTTTATTACAGAGATTAGAGCATGCCATAGGTATTAAAGGCACTGCGCTGCGGTGGTTTGAATCATATTTGTCTAATAGATTACAATTTGTTCATGTAAATGGGGAATCTTCTTCACAGACTAAAGTTAATTATGGAGTTCCACAAGGTTCTGTGCTAGGACCAATTTTATTCACTTTATACATGCTTCCCTTAGGTAGTATTATTAGACGGTATTGCTTAAATTTTCATTGTTACGCAGATGATACCCAGCTTTATCTATCCATGAAGCCAGAGGGGACACACCAATTAGCTAAACTGCAGGATTGTCTTACAGACATAAAGACATGGATGACCTCTAATTTCCTGCTTTTAAACTCAGATAAAACTGAAGTTATTGTACTTGGCCCCACAAATCTTAGAAACATGGTGTCTAACCAGATCCTTACTCTGGATGGCATTACCCTGACCTCTAGTAATACTGTGAGAAATCTTGGAGTCATTTTTGATCAGGATATGTCATTCAAAGCGCATATTAAACAAATATGTAGGACTGCTTTTTTGCATTTACGCAATATCTCTAAAATCAGAAAGGTCTTGTCTCAGAGTGATGCTGAAAAACTAATTCATGCATTTATTTCCTCTAGGCTGGACTATTGTAATTCATTATTATCAGGTTGTCCTAAAAGTTCCCTAAAAAGCCTTCAGTTAATTCAAAATGCTGCAGCTAGAGTACTAACAGGGACTAGAAGGAGAGAGTATATCTTACCCATATTGGCCTCTCTTCATTGGCTTCCTGTTAATTCTAGAATAGAATTTAAAATTATTCTTCTTACTTATAAGGTTTTGAATAATCAGGTCCCATCTTATCTTAGGGACCTCGTAGTACCATATCACCCCAATAGAGTGCTTCGCTCTCAGACTGCAGGCTTACTTGTAGTTCCTAGGGTTTGTAAGAGTAGAATGGGAGGCAGAGCCTTCAGTTTTCAGGCTCCTCTCCTGTGGAACCAGCTCCCAATTCAGATCAGGGAGACAGACACCCTCTCTACTTTTAAGATTAGGCTTAAAACTTTCCTTTTTGTTAAAGCTTATAGTTAGGGCTGGATCAGGTGACCCTGAACCATCCCTTAGTTATGCTGCTATAGACGTAGACTGCTGGGGGGTTCCCATGATGCACTGTTTCTTTCTCTTTTTGCTCTGTATGCACCACTCTGCATTTAATCATTAGTGATCGATCTCTGCTCCCCTCCACAGCATGTCTTTTTCCTGGTTCTCTCCCTCAGCCCCAACCAGTCCCAGCAGAAGACTGCCCCTCCCTGAGCCTGGTTCTGCTGGAGGTTTCTTCCTGTTAAAAGGGAGTTTTTCCTTCCCACTGTAGCCAAGTGCTTGCTCACAGGGGGTCGTTTTGACCGTTGGGGTTTTACATAATTATTGTATGGCCTTGCCTTACAATATAAAGCGCCTTGGGGCAACTGTTTGTTGTGATTTGGCGCTATATAAAAAAAATTGATTGATTGATTGATTGATTATACACACCGATAACTGCTGATAATCTCGTTCACATAAAATCCTTAGAAGATTGCCTTGCATCAGTGAGAAGTTGGATGTCTAGAAACTCCCTACTTTTAAACTCTGATAAGAGTGAAATGATGGTTCTTGGTCCAGTGAGACATCGGCATCAATTTGACCAGTTAACGCTTAGCCTAGGCTTGTGTGTCATACATCACACTGACAAAGTGAGGAACCTTTTACAAGAACTGCTTTCTTCCACCTGCAAAATATAATCAAGATTCGTCCCATCCTGTCTATGACTGATGCTGAGACCCTGATCCATGTGTTTATCTCTTCTAGATTGGACTACTGCAATGTTCTATTTTCTGATTTACTGCAGTTCAGCATTAGGGGTCATAGACATGCTAACGCGTTAGCATCGGCCCCATTTTTAAGTTATAAAATACATCTATCAACTGCTTCAGAAGACCACAACAGGTCGGTTTGACATAAAAAAGGTAAATATTACTCACAGACATATGCTCTTTAGGGTTTTAGCGGGGAAAAATTAAGATAAAGCGAAAAAAAAAAAAAAAAAAAATCGGCGAAGCAGCAGATTGAAGCAATGCTTCATTGGTTCAAAGCAAAGCCACACCCTGCTCTACTTGGGGAAGGTCTGCCAATGTTCTCACGAAGACAGGGAGGAGAAGGACCGTGGCTCATGGCAAACAGTAAACAGAGCGGAGAGGAGTGAAAATTCACACAGTCCCTTCCTCTGCGGTGCGGTGCCATCCACGCTGACATTGCTGCTGGTTTGATTAGCGCAGAATGGGATGTCGCTTTGGCAGTGAGAGAATCATATTTCAGCCCCAAAACACACATGACACCACGTGCATGTGCGTATGTGTTGTTAAATTTTCCAAATGACGGAA
Source organism: Thalassophryne amazonica (assembly GCF_902500255.1). Taxonomy (NCBI): domain Eukaryota; kingdom Metazoa; phylum Chordata; class Actinopteri; order Batrachoidiformes; family Batrachoididae; genus Thalassophryne; species Thalassophryne amazonica. The sequence goes on along the minus strand of NC_047114.1, from coordinate 831,058 downwards.
ATCGTCGTGGTGACGGAGAACTTTAACCCATGGCTTATTTGTTAAGTATCTTTCACTCGTGAATTCACTGCACTAAACATTAAATTTCATTCAGCAACAAGTTACATGTTCACTACACTGGCAACAAGGGAGCTTACAGTCAGCCGTGTCTGCAACAGACTGAAAAACAAAAAGCAGTTAACGTCTACAAAGAGAAAATGCACCGCCTCTGCTTTGAACATGTGCATTCATTTACGCTCTCATGGTGTCCATATTGTTCAGGCGGAACTGTGGAGGTACAGAAAATATCAGATTCTCTAACGCGGTTGAGTGAGTGTGTGTGTGAAAATGGGGGCAGAAAATCATTAAGGGCCCTTGGGCAAGGTCTTTAATGCCCTAGTTGCTCCCGGTTGTAGTGAGTGCCTTATATGGCAGTACCCTGATATCAGGGTGAATGTGAGGCACTATTGTAAAGTGCTTTGAGCATCTGATGTAGATGGGAAAGCGCTATATAAATGCAGTGCATTTACTGTCTCACCACTCCTCCAGCGGTTGAGCTCGTTCTCCAGCCAGGTGATGGTGTTCCTCAGGGTCTTATTCTTCTCCTTCTCCCTCTCATACTTATGCTTCCACTGCTCTGCTGTCAGCTCGATGTTCACAGTCACTGTGTTCTTGATGGTCTTTGCTCTGCGCTCAGAGGAAAACCATTTGTAGGATGTTTTTTAGCTGTCTGACTTTGACAGGTTTCCTTCTGCTGGCTTACTAACCTTTGTCCGAACATGAGGGTGGATTTGGTTTCGGCTTCATTAAAGGAGGAAGGCGAGCAGCAGATGACAATGGTGGTTCGACAGTTTCCACCTAGCGAGTCCTGCAGGATGCGGGTCATCTTGCTGTCTCTGTAGGGGATGTAGCCCTGAAGTATGCAGGCACACAAATAAGATAAATTTCAATGAGCGAAATAAGCAAGACCATAAAGTATTCTGCTTCAACAAGAAAGAACCCTCTAGCTTGTGATTATTTCCAATATAATCACAAAATCACTCTGCTGAACTCTCCAGCCAGACATGAAACACTTCCTTTAGAGGCAGGTATGGATTGTTTGTGGAAACTATGCCAGAGAGTGAGTATTGTGTTCCATTGGAGAGGATAATACACACTTAACAAGCTGCTGTTGTCCTGAAACCACAGCAAACAGCCTGAGGTTTCACCAGGAAACACAACGCAACACAATAGCTTCAGTTCCACTTCTCAGGAGTGTAAGTCGCAGCTTATGAAACTCAAGTGTCTTTATTGTGGCTTACGTGATGCAACACATTATTACCACATGAAACAGAAGTGCAAGATATGGGACGGGACATATTGTTTGATGTGGGTGAAAATCCATTATACAAAATCTGTTTTATACGGTGTTTATTACATAGAAAATCATACAAATCATTGGGACATTTGCTTTTGTCCGGTGAGTGCAAATACCCACTTTATACGATGACGGTTTAGGTGAGTTTTACTGTACATCTAACCTGTGTGATGAAGAACAGGGTGGGTGACAGCAGATATCTTTACTACTATTTTGCATGTGACACAACAATTTACTAACAAGACAAAAAATATCTGCAAATTAAATGTACAATCATGTAACACTGTTTCTGTGAGGCAATGCTACTTCTTGAATTAGGACGTTTGCCACACTTTCAAGACATCCATTTTCACTGTTTTAAGGCACACGCCTTCATGTAAATTGACACAAGGGGAGTCTTAGTATCTTTCCACAGAAACTGAAACGCACTTGTGAGATGTGCAGGGATTTAAGCAAAACAACAAAAAACAAATCTTAAATTTTTTTCATGCCCAAATCAATCTGTTCACCCTGAGTTTAAGGTAAAACCAGGTAGAGACAGTTAACAAAAGAGCAAATTGTTCTCCTGCTGATCAGATTATATTTCACTCACTAACCATTACTGTTCTTTTCTGACGAAGCATCATATTATAGAAAGACTTTAACCTGCACATTACTCAAGGAATAACCCTGTAGTGTCTGATGACGTGCGGACATTAATGCTGGATTTTAGTTGCAAATTGCATTTTACCGGCACATTAGCGGAGCCGGTAAAAAGGAGTTTTACCTGTGACGCGTTAGCGGGGCCAGTAAAACGGACAGTTGTGAGTGTAATCCAGCATGAACGTCCGCAAATCATCAGACACAACAGGGTTATTCCCATTCTAATCCAATTCCACTGTTTGCACAGTTTATTCAGTAATTTGGTCGGTGAAGCTTACCGTGGCAACAGCGTCTTCATGCCAAACTGGAAATTCTGTGAGCAGACACACAGATTTCTCCATCTGGTCAGCTGCATTGAGTAATTCTGCATCAGAATCCACATCGATTCTTTCATATGACAGATTAAATTTACCCATTTCGGCATCGTCATCACACCGCCAGTTTCTCTCACTCTGAAACTGAACCTTTTGTCAGCAGGAAGTCTGGAGGACACTCAAGGACCCAGAAAATTTGTTGTTTTTGATGCCCAGGGATGCATTCTGGAGGGTTTTTTTGGTGACTATTTTCAGACCCTGATCCCCCAGTTTAGTTGTTCTGCTTAATGTGTGGATTTATATATTTTCACTTTTTCTTTGCCTTTAACCATACCACAACCTACATGTTAATTTGATCAGATTACTAACCATGAGAGCCGTAATCATTTTCACATTTTTGGCTTCTGACGGACCTGATTTTAAAGCTGCAACCCCAAACAGAACCAGAAATGTTGAGCTTAGACATTACATTAAAAAAGGATATTGGTTCATATCCTACTTTAGTTATGCCAAAAAGTTAAATGAACTAAACTTATTTATATATATATATATATATATATATATATATATTTATTGATAGTTAGTCCAGAACTACAGTAAAACGTAGGTCCAGACAAGTACAGATTTAAACATTTTAGTTGTTAAAATGATTTATTATTATTATTATTATTATTATTATTATTATAAGTAGTAGCAGTACAAAAAATTTCTTCAAAAGTGGACCTTTAATCAAGGGGTGTTGTGAAGGGTACGCCCCTCCCACAACACCCTCTTTCCATCTGGATGCGCCCCCGGTTTGCAGTCTGACCAGGAAGAATCAAGAATTTGTGTATTTATGTGGAAAGCGCAACCTGATTGAGAGGTAAGAAGGTTTTATCAGCATAATTTACATCATGTTGTCCTCAGAAAGAGATTTTAGGCGTGTTTTGGGGAAAAGGTTAGTGTTTGTTGTTACGCGCCGTGGGTCTGCAGCTGTTTTTAGTTTAACCACAGAGAGGACACTCACAGAGACTCTCAGAGCAGACTTTAAAAACAGTTTAAAAATGTGTTTGTAAAACTCTGCTCTTTATTTGCTGTGCTGTTACAGTGCACACAGCAGTCTGACCCACCCCTCCCACCTCTCAGCACACCGCAAACAGGACACAGAGGAACAAACGCAAGGACTCACTGCAAGCCGAAAAAGGCAAAAAACAGAAGTTATTCTAAAAATTTATGATTTTTGAACATATGTGTCCTGGAGATGAGGTAAATTTTGTATGTTGTATACAATATTTGTCAATTCCTTTTCTATTTGAAAACGAACATTTGCATGACTGTTCCAGAGTGCCTTTTGGAATGTAAATAATAATGAATGGTGATCTTCCCACAGAAACTTCATGGACAAAGCAGGCTGGAGGCCCATTAAGCACAGTGTGTTTCATTCGATGGAAACAGCAAAGCCCAAATAGAAATGGCAACCTCAGGCCTGTGGTGTTTGGGGTGATTACAGATCCTTGTTTTTATCTCATGACTAAACAGGAGGGCTGATTTGGACTTGTCACACACTTAACCCTATCAGAATGTACAATGGAGTGATAAATCTGACCCACCAGATGTATCACTCCAGAGGTTATGTGCACATTTGGTGGTAATCCGCGGGTGTGGTGCATATGTAAATTCCGGCCCAATCTGAACCGGCAGTACGGATCTGGAGTCACATCCAAAAACTTTGAATCGTCCAGAATTGCCCGCACTGACAAAACCTCATCGCTGACATGCAGCAGCCAGCGGAGGAAAAAAAAAGATCCCGAACCCACTCCAGATTGGTGAGAAAAAAAAAAAAAAAAAAAAAAAAAAAAAAAAAAAAAAATCACACTTCAAATGGTCAAACATATTCCAATATGGCAAGATAAGCTGATTTGAAGTTGTTTTGGTCAACTTCATTAACTCGTGGTTTCAGATGTCAACTTGTGCGGGTTTAACGAGGTTTACCCGTGTGTGTGTGTGTGTATACACACACACACACACACACACACACACACACACACACACACACACACACACACAGTGAGACAAATAAGTATTTGAACCACTGTCAATTTTGCAAGTTTTCTCACCTCCAAAGAATGTAGAGGTCTGTAAGTTTTATCGGACGTTCACTTCAACTGTGAGAGACAAAATCAATATATACGAGGTCTATTAGAAAAATATCCTACCTTTTTATTTTTTAAAAAAACTATATGGATTTGATTATGTTTTTACGTCAACCAAGCTTGAACCTTCGTGCGCATGCGTGAGTTTTCCCACGCCTGTCGGTGACGTCATTTGCCTGTGAGCACGCCTTGTGGGAGGAGTGGTCCAGCCCCCCCGTTGGATTTTCATTGTCTGAGAAGTTGCTGAGAGACTGGCGCTGTGCTTCATCAAAATTTTTTCCAAAACTGTGAGGCACATCCGAGTGGACACCATTCGACAAATTCAGCTGGTTTTCTGTGAAAATTTTAATGGCTGATGAGAGATTATGGAGTCTTACTGTCGCTTTTAGGACTTCCCACGGAGCGGGACGTCGCGCTGCGCTCTGAGGCGCCGTCGTCAGCCTGTTTCGAGCTGAAAACCTCCAAATTTAAGCCTCTGTTGACCCAGGACATCGTGAGAGAACAGAGAACTTTCAGAAGAGGTTGGGATCAGCAGTTTATCCGGACATTCCACTGTTAAAGGAGATTTTTTTAATGAAAGACATGCGGACGGATTGGTGCGTCGGCTCGCAGCCGGCGCAGCGCACCTGCCACAGGAAAAACACCTCCGTGTTGATAACCATTTGTAAAATCCAGGCAGCTTTTGGTGGCTTTCAGTTGAGTGAGTATCTGAGAAATTGTTTAACAGCAGGGCATGTTCCAACTTGTCCTTAAGGCTTCCAACGGAGGTGTTTTTCCTGTGGCATCCGATACTTTTCTCACAGACCTTGTATACGAGGTCTATTAGAAAAGTATCCGACCTTATTATTTTTTTTAAAAACCATATGGATTTGAATCACGTGTGATTACATCAGCCAACCTTGAACCCTCGTGGGCATGCAAGAGTTTTTTCACGCCTATCGGTGACGTCATTCACCTGTGAGCACGCCTTGTGGGAGGAGTGGTCCAGCCCCCCCGTCGGATTTTCACTGTCTGAGAAGTTGCTGAGAGACTGGCACTGTGCTTCATCAAAATTTTTTCCAAAACTGTGAGGCACATCCGAGTGGACACCATTCGACAAATTGAAAGACGTGCGGATGGATTGGCACGTCGGGAGGCAGCCAGCGCAGCGCGCCGCCACAGGAAAAACACCTCCGTGTTGATAACCATTTGTAAAAACCAGGCGGCTTTTGATGGCTTCCAGTAGAGTGAGTATCTGAGAAATTGTTTAACTGCTGGACATGTTCCAACTTGTCCTTAAGGCTTCCAACAGAGGTGTTTTTCCTGTGGCGCTGGGCCATGAGCGGCTGCCTGCTGACGCGCCAATCCGTCCGCACGTCTTTCATTACAAAATCTCCTTTAACAGTGGAATGTCCAGATAAACTGCTGATCCCGAGCTCTTCTGAAACTTCTCTGTTCTCTCACGACGTCCTGAGTCAACAGAGGCTTAAATTTGGAGGTTTTCAGCTCGAAACAGGCTGACGACGGCGCCTCAGAGCGCGGCGCGATGTCCCGCTCCGTGGGAAGTCCTAAAAGCGACAGTAAGACTCCATAATCTCTCATCAGCCGTTAAAATTTTCACCGAAAACCAGCTGAATTTCTCGAATGGTGTCCACTTCGATTTGCCTCACAGGTTCTGAAAAAATTTTGATAAAGCAAAGCACCAGTCTCTCAGGAAGAAGTCAGACAAAGGAATTCCGATGAGGGGGGTGGACCACTCCTCACTCAAAGCCTGCCCACAGGCGAATGACGTAACCGACAGGCGTGAAAAAACTCACGCATGCGCACGAGGGTTCAAGGTTGGCTGATGTAATCACGTGATTCAAATCCATATAGTTTTTGAAAAAAATAAAAAGGTACGTTATTTTTCTCACAGACCTCGTATAAAAAAATTGTATGATTTTTAAATAATTAATTTTTATTTTATTGCCTGAAAAAAAGCATTTGATCACCTACCAACCAGCAAGTTCTGTCTCTCCCAGACCTGTTAGTTTGTCTTTAAGACATACACTGTATGTATGAATGTATACACACACACACACACACACTAATTAACAGCACTGGATACAGCTTCTTCTTTCAGCGTGACTTTAAAGGACACCTTTAGAAATGATAAGATATAACTTAGCCATTGTTCCAGGCAGCGAGGTTACAGCACAGAGCGATGATTCTTCAGACAGCCACTTGCCTCCGTCTAGACTGAGACAGCTCTTGCACAACACCTGATTTGTTTTCAACCATCACAGATCTATCAGTGGTGATCCACCTCAGGTTGTTTACTAAGCAAAAGGGCCCAAGAATAAAGCAATCAGCGATCAAAGCGAGTAGGGTAAATTTGCCACAAAACCACTAAGATGAAACATGGCTCAGAGGGAAGTTTTTATCTGCTGGAGATAACTTTGTTACACAAAGGATGTGCACATGGTTAAAAATGGGGCTTTCACGGTGATATTACTGAAAGCAATATCATGGTCTTCTTTCTCCCAGAAGACCACTGAGCTGTGTGCTGTGCTGCTGCTCAACACGACAGCATTTCCATTCTTTTTCCATAACTGTCAGCAGTTTAGGGTTGACTTAGGTTTGGTTAGAGTTACTTTGAAATCAACATCCTGAGTAATGGCACAAGATGCAGAACACTTTTCCTGGATGTGTTCATGAAGAGTGTCATTGTCGATTTTAAATTCAAGCCAACACCAATTCCACAAATTCTTGTTTCCATCATCCTTATCAAACGTTTTGACATTGTCTTTCTCGCCGCCCTCCCTCTGTACGATGTCGCTACGTTACACAGCTGTAAAAGCTGTTAAAGTACGCAATGCCCAAATGCTACTTTTAGCTTAAGAACAGTGTCTTTAATTGAAGACAGAACAGAACATAAACAAGAGCGGACCAGAAGAGAAGCAGCAGACAGAGAACACAGAGACGACAGCATTGCCATAGCAACCAACCAGTCCTGCTTTACGACAACTGTCGTAATAGCCACGCTTTCAGATAGGCGAGTCCTCTGTGGAATTCCACAGATTTATAGTAAGTATAATGTCGCAAAAAAAATTTCCTAACTGTGACGATCACAAATACAGAGTCCAGCACTAACCCCCCCAATGACGAAATCTGTGGAATTCCATGGACTGCTCACAGGCCTGGATGCAACAGATGTTGGACAAATATTACAGATCAACCTTACACTGGCTCGGTGATACATCGCGACACAAGAGTCTGTTCTGTGCATTGTGAAACATTTGTTAAAACCACAAAAGAGGCTATCTGATGAGTAAAGTACGACCCAAATACCCTACGATCGATCATGGAAATGAATGTTCTTCTTAATGTCGATGTCCAGACATGATGGGTATTAATTCAACTGCTACAAATGCAGAACATCTTAATGGTAAAATTCAGATGATTTTATGTGCTGTAGACACACACAGACTGACACTGTGCACTGTTTTGAAAATAGCTGTCAAAGCTTTCACATCGATTCGAGCCCTCCATCACACATCAAACTGAACTGTGAACCCGCTGCATTCTTCCACAGCTACTGACCGATCCTTCTGCCAAAGCAGAGATGACGTTCCCGAGGGAAGACAGGGACTTGTTGATGTTCTTGGCTTCATCCAGCACAGCTCCCTCTGCACCAGTTTTACTGACCTGATTTATTTAAAAAAAAAAAAAAAAACACACACATACACACACCTCAGCAAGTTATTGTGTGGAGGTCAGCAGAGAGAGCAAGAAACACTTTACAATGTGAATCCTGCCAAAATTAACACTGAACAATGACAGTGGAGTTAAAGAACATTGGTTGACCAAAAACACCCGTTTCAATACTCTCCAGAAATAAAACTACATTTTTTCTGCGCTTCTCACTTTTTCACTTCCAGCCAGATCCACCAGGTAAAGTTTTCCACTGAGTTTCTGCTCTGTCTGAGTGTTTTCCTGTTTGACATTAATCAGGAAAATACTGTGACTCCTGGAGCTGTGCTCATTCATGTCTGAAAGGAGGAAAAAACGTAGTTATGTAACACAATAACACAACGCGGTGTGTGGGGGTGTGTGTGTGTGTGTGTGAGAGAGAGTGAGAGAGAGAGAGAGGAGGACAGGATGGTCTCTTACTGGTAACTGCCACATGTCTGTTAGATTTGCCTTCATCAATTGTATCCATGACCTCCTCTGGGCTGCAGACAAATCTTTCAGTGCAACCCTTCACAGAACGGCAGGACGTTAGCTTATATCGCTGGACACGTTTCACCGCATTGTTTACACGAGAGGAAACAATAACTCTCACCTTGACATAGGGCACTCTGTTCTTGTCTTCATGAACTGACAAATTAGTCTTTGACACTGCAGACAAGAGTTAAAAAAGACACAAAAATATAATTCACATTACAAATGTAATAAACAAAAAAGCATTACACTTTGACTGCCAATATCCAGGAGTTAAGTTAGTTATGATCAGGCGTGTACATAACTGATGTGCTCAGGCGCTGCTGCACGCTAACAATAAATGCTGCACAGCTGAAAACAAGGAAACACATTTCCTACAAGCTACTATTGTTGCATTTCCTCTCTGTGTTTTCTGTTGCACAGGATCTTATTATAATGTTATTTTCACACGCATGTGCACCAGTTATGTGTGCGCACGCCTGGTTATGATGTTCGTTAACACTGCAGGTCAACGTGACCTGCCCATTCCCACATCTAGCTACTTACCATCCAAAAGGTCCCGGATTTTGTCTAAGTAAATTTCAAAATAGGAAACCTGGGAAAAAAAAAATAATGAAAATGTTAATTAGCTGGTTTGCTCATTGCTCTTATAGTAGCCTGAAGAAAACATTCAGTCAACTACTCTAAGTTGTTGTAATACAAAAATTAACAAAAAGCAAAGAAAGCAACTTTCTGTTTCTATTCGGCCACATGGATCAGATTTTAAGAAAATGCAAGGACCAGTAAACACTTAAAAGACATCTCCACTCAAGTTCTGCTTTTCTGTGTGTCTTCGGTGCTTCTGTCCCAGTGCGGTGCCTCACAGTGAGAAGGTCCCAGGTTCTGTTCCAACCTGGTCCTTTCTGTGTGGAGTTTACATGTTGTCCCCATGTTTGCGAGGGTTCCTTCCAGGTGATTCCTTTACATTAGGGTTAAGTCACTGAGTTGTCTCACACTGTTTGAAGTACACAGTTGCTCACCAGGCCGCCCAGTTTACATACTTTGATATGAAACTCCAAGTTTTCATCCATGGAGTAGATGTAGTTAAAGATGTCTTGCACGATCCTGGGGATGATGCCCATGCAGTCTGTGTCATGGAGGTTCCCCTGAACACAAGCAGGAACAAGAGCAAAGTTGGATTTGAAAATAATCAATGTATATGTCCCTTAAAATAAAATATTTTAGGATTGCAAATAATGACAATACACACACTCACACACTTAAACCCTGGATGATTTTCTTTCATCAATACGGATACAAATACTTATGCAACTTGCTCTCGGGTTTTTAACAGTTCTGACTTATGGAACACCTGAGTGAGATGTGGAAATGATGGATTAAAATGAAAAGTCCTTTACCTCCATGGTGTGTGTTTTACCAGATGATGTTTGTCCGTATGCAAAAATGGTTCCATTGTATCCCTCCAAAACATCTACAAGATGCAACACACACATTAAGGAACCAAGAACTAACCCTAACCAAGCTTGTCAATATCGCTTTTCAATTTCACTATTTTTACATTTCTCTGAAGAAGTCTGGACTCCAATTATAGAAATGAAACAAGAAGTGAGAGCTCACCTTTGACAATCTTCTGGGCGCAGGCGTTGTACACCTGTTCCTGTGTAGTATTTGACTGAAATACTCTGTCAAACATGTACGGTTTACCCTGGAAAACACAAGAATGCCGATTTCAAAAGACTGACTGTAAAAGGCTGAATAAGGTGAATACTATTCCAGGGCCCCAGGTTTTGCCAATGACTGTATCTAACATTCAGGACAGCCTATTATACTTATGGGCTCCTGAAAACATCAAAGCACAATCAAGAGGTGGATTTACAGGAGTCCAATCACACTGTAATAAAACTGACGCTCCAAGCAATTCTGTGCTTCAGCTGAGACAGCACAATGTCTTTATACATGTGATGTCTCAGTTCACTGGTCTCACTCATTTGGTCTGACAGTGTGAAGGAGTGGCCAAGAAGAGCTCACAAGAGCAAGTCACCCACTTCCACCTGGGACACACACACACACGTATACCCACATGACATTTAATGAGTCACTGCCTGTTTCAATGGCAGCACCTGTATGTGCAGGTGAGAGTCCCTCCCTCAGGTGGAAAACATTAACAAACACAACGAGAGAGAGAGAGACAGAGAGAGAGAAACAGGGAGAGAGAGAGACAGGGAGAGAGAGAGACAGAGAGAGAGAGAGACAGGGAGAGAGAGAGACAGAGACAGAGAGACAGAGAGAGAGAGAGACAGAGAGAGAGAGAGACAGAGAGAGAGACAGAGAGAGAGACAGAGGAGAGAGACAGAGACAGGGAGAGAGACAGAGACAGGGAGAGAGACAGAGACAGGGAGAGAGACAGAGAGAGAGAGAGACAGAGAGAGAGAGAGACAGAGAGAGAGAGAGACAGAGAGAGAGAGAGAGAGAGAGAATTAAGGCTTACACATTTTGGTGTGAATGACACAGAAACCTTGAAGACGAAGTCAGGGTTCACCTTCAGCTCAAGGCGATTCCAATAATTCCTCTCAAAACATCACCAGAATTAAGGATTTTGTGTCCAAGCAAAATGTATCTGCTGTTAAACAGGCTGGACCTCTTTAAAGTAGACCTGCTTTGAAATAAATGTGGTCAGATCTCAGAAAGAAATAGCTGATATGTATTTATAAGACCCTTATGAATGCAGTAAAGTAAATCTGCAAGCCCAAAATTGTAATTCAGCAGAGAAATCTTCGTTTACAGGGTGGTCCAAAAAAAAAAAAAAAAAAAAAAAAAAAAAAAAAAAAAAAAAAAAGCCCTATTTTCTTTTTGATCTCATTTTTTACTCAGATGAGATATTTTGAAATTTTTTTCACCAAACATTAGCAGAATGATGGGAGAGTATGTCTTTCAAATCTGACAGAAATTGAAACATTTTTGGTGGTCTGTCCTTAATAGTTGATAATATGTTCTCAGGTGGCAGTGAGCCTCATCGCTGAAGAAAATCAAATCCAACAAGCCAGGGTCGTTTTCAATCCTTTGACTGATATCCTGACAAATGCTAGTCATTCTGCTTTATTGTGATCAGTTTGCCTTTGCAAGATTTGAATTTTGTAAGGAAAGAGCTTAAGGTCATCATGGAGGATCCTCAAAACTGATGACCTCGAAATGCCAACTTCTTGTGAGAGACGGCGTGTTGATTTCCGAAGGGATTCCTCAAGCCTTTCCCGCAAAGTCTCAATGTTGTTGGGAGTTCTGGCTGAAGGAGGTCGACCGCTGTGACCTTTATTGGCATTTGCTACACTTCCAGTCTCCTGAAATTTGGCCACCAAATGCTCAATCGTCCTTCTATCAGGTAATTTGTTCCTGCCAAAATCTCTCGTGCATTGTCTTTGTGTCAGAAGCACCGATTTTGTGGCAAAGTAGGCCTCAATGATTTTTATCTGCTGCTGCTTAGTATACTGTCCAGCTTGATCCATACTGGTGTCAAAAGAATCTCCCAGGCCCGCTGTCTACACCACCTGAAAAATACGGCAAAATGTTGTAAAACACAAATTTGGGAGGAAATACAAAATAGGGCGCTTTTTTTGGACCACCCTGTAAAAGAAGTGTGGGGTGAACTGACTGCATTTATTTCAAAGCAGGTCTACGTTAAGTCTTCACAGGACTAAAAATAAATAAATGAATGAATCAACACATAAAATTAAAATTAAGGGACTTAGCATGTCAGCCCAGTGCTAAAATGTACTGGCTTTGCATCTCGTCAAAGAAAGAAGTTGAGAATAACACTAAAACTACTGCAGGTTAAGAAAACACTCGATTTCTCTGCTTAGTGCTCATATATGAGACCTCCTGACTTATTTGCACATTCCTGTTATCTGGTTAGAACCAAGAACAGGATGCTTTCATCTCTTTGTAACAGTTGTTTGAAACAAACTTCTGAGAAGCCAGTGGTCAAATTCATTTTGGGGGCTTTTTCAACAAGGGTAAGAAAACCTTCCTTTCCAGCAACGCCTTTAACTAATTCTAAAACTATTTATTTTGTGTCTGATCCGTGTGGTCAATTTTAAAGCAAACAGACGTGGCTTTGTTGCCAGTCAGACCAAGGCCTTGGAAAAATCTTGGTGTAAAAAAATGATGCTTATGTTGTGTGAATTACATATGAACCATTACATTAAGAAAAATTCACATAAAAAAAATAAAATAAAAACATAAGAAGCTGGGATAATACCGAAAATGCAATTTAAAAAAAAAAAAGTCATCCTTACATTTAATTTGACTTCTACTTCATAGCAGACAATATGAACCCAAGATATTACGTGATGTGATATTACATGAAGATGACTTCATTCTATTTGTTATTATATAACGGCTGAGTGGATCTTTATCATCTGACTGGTGTTGGGCTGCAGCTATCGATTATTCTGCCGATTAATCGAGTAATCTGATAACAAAAATCATTTAATTTCATTAATTCACTTAAGCTTAATTTAACAGTACTACCTGACAAAGAAAATAAAGTCTGTTTAATGAACAACCAATTTAACTCCTCTTAAAATAACTTTTTATTGACAGATTGGGGGCATAACTTAATTGGTAGCTGCTTCTTTAAAGAAAGAAAACGAGTAAGACCAAAAGCAGCATTATTTATGCACTTCAATACACCTGGCACCTTTTAAACATTTCCATTTTATGCAAGCTTTTAACATTTTCCCCATTACCCTTTTCTTTTTGTTGTAAAATTTATGCCTTCAAAATGTGAGTAAAACACACTGAAATTGGCTGGGTGTCTGAGGAGTTCTCTATTTATATGCTCACCTTGTGTGGACACATTGAGACCAGGCTTGAAAAATTCAAGGTTAAAACACAAAACTGTCATTGCTTTTGAAAGACGACACCTTTATCATTACCAGAATGCTTCAGAGAACTATATCAGAGGAAAAATGTCCCTGGATTGCACTCAGGCTTCTAATCCTTCCTGACATACGGTCACCTCTTAGCATTAGTGAAGGTTACAAATGATCTTCTTATGGCCTCAGACAGTGGACTCATCTCTGTGCTTGTTCTGTTAGACCTCAGTGCTGCTTTTGATACTGTTGACCATAAAATTTTATTACAGAGATTAGAGCATGCCATAGGTATTAAAGGCACTGCGCTGCGGTGGTTTGAATCATATTTATCTAATAGATTACAATTTGTTCATGTAAATGGGGAATCTTCTTCACAGACTAAGGTTAATTATGGAGTTCCACAAGGTTCTGTGCTAGGACCAATTTTATTCACTTTATACATGCTTCCCTTAGGCAGTATTATTAGACGGCATTGCTTAAATTTTCATTGTTACGCAGATGATACCCAGCTTTATCTATCCATGAAGCCAGAGGACACACACCAATTAGCTAAACTGCAGGAATGTCTTTCAGACATAAAGACATGGATGATCTCTAATTTCCTGCTTTTAAATTCAGATAAAACTGAAGTTATTGTACTTGGCCCTAACCAGATCCTTACTCTGGATGGCATTACCCTGACCTCTAGTAATACTGTGAGAAATCTTGGAGTCATTTTTGATCAGGATATGTCATTCAAAGCGCATATTAAACAAATATGTAGGACTGCTTTTTTGCATTTACGCAATATCTCTAAAATTAGAAAGGTCTTGTCTCAGAGTGATGCTGAAAAACTAATTCATGCATTTATTTCCTCTAGGCTGGACTATTGTAATTCATTATTATCAGGTTGTCCTAAAAGTTCCCTGAAAAGCCTTCAGTTAATTCAAAATGCTGCAGCTAGAGTACTAACGAGGACTAGAAGGAGAGAGCATATCTCACCCATATTCATTGGCTTCCTGTTAATTCTAGAACAGAATTTAAAATTCTTCTTCTTACTTATAAGGTTTTGAATAATCAGGTCCCATCTTATCTTAGGGACCTCATAGTACCATATCACCCCAATAGAGCGCGTCGCTCTCAGACTGCAGGCTTACTTGTAGTTCCTAGGGTTTGTAAGAGTAGAATGGGAGGCAGAGCCTTCAGCTTTCAGGCTCCTCTCCTGTGGAACCAGCTCCCAATTCAGATCAGGGAGACAGACACCCTCTCTACTTTTAAGATTAGGCTTAAAACTTTCCTTAAAAGGGAGTTTTTCCTTCCCACTGTCGCCAAGTGCTTGCTCACAGGGGGTCGTTTTGAGTTAGGGCTGGATCAGGTGACCCTGAACCATCCCTTAGTTATGCTGCTATAGACTTAGACTGCTGGGGGGTTCCCATGATGCACTGAGTGTTTCTTTCTCTTTTTGCTCTGTATGCATCACTCTGCATTTAATCATTAGTGATTGATCTCTGCTCCCCTCCACAGCATGTCTTTTTCCTGGTTCTCTCCCTCAGCCCCAACCAGTCCCAGCAGAAGACTGCCCCTCCCTGAGCCTGGTTCTGCTGGAGGTTTCTTCCTGTTAAAAGGGAGTTTTTCCTTCCCACTGTTGCCAAGTGCTTGCTCACAGGGGGTCGTTTTGACCGTTGGGGTTTTTACGTAATTATTGTATGGCCTTGCCTTACAATATAAAGCGCCTTGGGGCAACTGTTTGTTGTGATTTGGCGCTATATAAATAAAATTGATTGATTGATTGACCTCTACAGTGCAGTGAGCTGTGGACCTGCAGCTCCTAAGATGATGATGTTACACTACATTGAGCCACATCATGCCAATTAAACCCACAATGAACAGCAGCACAGAGCAGCTATCGAGCCTGCCAGATGGTGGTGGCAAACAATAGCACAGAATTAGTTTCAAAAAAGTCTTCACTGTCACTGCAGCTCCTCTTGGCCTCCTTAAGTACACGTGTGTCAAATGGGATTTCTCTGTGACTGAATGTAATTACAGTTAAATATATAAATATCTATTCATCACGGTCACACCCCTGCTTCCTGATGACTTCACTGTGATGTTGATAAGCTATTCAATAAGGCCCGTACAGTTGAAGGTGAAGGTGCCTTGACACTTGCACTGTCACACAATTTAGCGTGCCAATGACTAAACTTGCAGTCAACTGTTGGAAACTGTCCATGAACTGTGCGCAAAGAAAATTTTCAAATGTTCAAAATTTCTGGCACGCATACATTTCATGCCACTTGCGTGAACATTGCGCAGCCTATTCGCAAACACTGCATGTTAATGCGTGTCATTGCACAGTTTATACACAGTGTAAGCGACAGTGTGTGACAAGTTTAGGGCTGCTGATTAATCAGATTAAAAAGTACTTTTTCATTTTTAAATAACATCAATAATCCAAGGCTCTCCCTAAGCAATGGCACAATGTCGCTGCACCATCAAGCAGATTATCAAATTGAGTGTTTCCCTTTCTATTTTCCTGGGCAATTATTTATTTTTTCACATCTTTACAAGCTTTGGATCTTTCTTGGACCGTAAGCACAGACGGTCAGCATAATCCTCAGTCAGTCAGGCTGCACGTGAACATGAGCACAGCCTGTGAAGCCACACTGATAAATCTGTTCGATGAAAACACTGATGAAATCCAAATAAAGGTGGTTTTTGAATAACGATTGACTTACGCCGCGTTCACACCACACACAACGCCACACATTCGCTTCCTTCGCCTGGCGATGGAAACGCCGCCATCACCCAGTGTGTCGTTCTGCTTGGGCGGAAACGTTCGCTGCGAAAATTCACCTGCATCATAAATAGGAGGAGCTTCCATTCCATTCGCCATCGAGTCAACATAGTGGACCTTGATCACATGGAGCGAGTTGCTGCGCTGTATTTGTTGTGAAAAGCCGACAAAGGTCGCCAGCGGCGGCGTCGCTGGGTTCACAATATCCTCATGAGACGTTCCCAATTTGGGGAGTTTCATCATTTGCTGCAGGAGCTGTGTCTGGATGACGGCCGCTTTCAGCGGTACCTGTGCCTCTCCAGGACCCAGTTTGAGTACCTCCTGTCCCGTTCGCACGAGCACATGTAAACAAAGAAAAAAAAAAAAAACTGGCTGCCACTGTGGTTCCTCACTCTCTCTCCCCTCAAACTCTGTCATCATTGTGTTATAAACCAGTCAGCATTTGTTTTATCATACATCTGTGTAGTTAATAAAATTATCTTCATGGACGATTCCTTCACACGCACACGTAAAAAAAAAAAAAAAACAAACAAACAAAAAAACAGCTGCTGCTGCCACTGCGGTTCCTCACTCTCTCTCCCCTCAAACTCTGTCATCATTGTGTTATAAACCAGTCACCATTTGTTTTATCATACATCTGTGTAGTTAATAAAATAATCTTCACAGATGATTCTTTCGCGTGAGCATGTGGAAAAAAAAAAAAAACTGGCTACTGTGGTGCTGCTGCCCACTCTCCCCTCATACTCTGTCATAACTGTGAAATAAAACACAAAAGGGACACAAGTCCTGCTCACAGGCTGGCTGCCAAACACAAGACATGTCCACATCAAGTATAAACTCCAGACATCTTCGCGTCACTACATATCCAGTCCCTGATTAGTCACTGCGGCGCGACAAGACAAAAAGTTCAGATTTGTCAGCTTGGGGAGGGCGACGTGATGCGATATCTCGTCAATCGCTCAAAAGCGCTTCTTTCGCGTCCATCGCGTTGCGTGGCTTGAACTTGTGTGGCGTCACAACACGTCCTTCCATAGGGATCACATGGCAACCTGTCGTCGCCGTCGCGTGGTGTGAACGAGGCTGAGAAGTGCATGTAGAGCGGAGAGCAGCCAGCGGACCAAACCGTGTGTTTTTTTTTTTTAAATACACTAACACAGTGCTTTGTTTTAAATGTGCAGTCAGTCTATTTCAGATGATCAGCGTGGATCCTCTTTCTCTTAAAAGGCTTTATTTAACTCTCTGTCACAATGGAAAGCTGTAGCTTCTGCTGCTACATGGATTAGCTTTTACACGGCTTATGCGCATGCTCTGGTCTTCAGTGATGCCAGTCTAACCCATTTTTTTTAGTAACGAGTAATCTAACGCATTAATCTTTCCAAATCAGTAATCAGATTGTTATTTCTCTAAGTCACTGTGCGTTACTATTATTTTTGCATTGTGGGTCGATAACAGCATTAAACTTGGTCCGTGTGCAGGAGGTCGGGGTTCGACTGAACTGCCCACTTTAAGTGAGCAGCTCGTCCTCACCTCTTAAAGCGCGGTGACAATAGCACACCTGCACTGAGCTTTACAAAGACATTTTATGCTTTTTTCCTCCTTTATTTAGAATTCTGAGCTGAGCCACTCCGTATCTGCTGCTAAAAACAGCTGATCCTTCGCGACGCGTGAACAACTAACACTATTTTCCACTCAAATGCATCTAAACTCTCTTTCTGAGGACCACATGATGTGAAAACACAATAAAACTTTCTTACCTGTAAATCTGGTCATGTTTTCTGCATAAATAAATGTTATCCATTCTTTGTGCTCAAACGCCAAAGCAGGGGCGAATCCAGATGGAATGGGGGCGTGGGGCAAGGATGTACCCCCCCCCCAACACCCCGAGATTAAAGGTCCAGTTTTGAAGCCTTTTTTTACTGCAACTACTAATACTACTTATAATAATAACAATTTTGACAAGTAAAATGTTTACAGAGAATTTAAATGTTAGAAAAATGTTAGAAAGAATTTAATAGTTACATTTATAAACAATGTAGGCTAGAAATTGCAAGTTTTACTGTTACAGTGCTGTCAACAGTTAAATATGAGGTCAAGAAAGAGGTCTTTATTTTACTTTTTATAAAACAAGTATATAGTTTCATTGAAGTCAAGAAAGGGTGACTATAAAGTGAGTTTTGGCAAAACAAGTATCACTGTCATGTTGAGGTGGCAGAGGGCTGTTGTCGGCAGCTGGGGAAAGTAACTAAAAAAGTAACTAGTAATCTAACTTAGTTACTTTTACAACTGAGTAATCAGTAAAGTAACTAAGTTACTTTTTCAAGGAGTAATCAGTAATTGGATTACTTTTTCAAAGTAACTGTGGCAGCACTGCTGGTCTTCTATTTTGTTCTGGGGACATTACAGCGCCACACACAGGCCTGGTATATGTACTACAACGTTAAACGGAGATTTCAGACACAGAATTTGGATAATGCCACTGTTTTTTTTCCATGTCGCAATTGTGCTGCCTGCTCCAATACTAAATAAGTTAATGTGTTTTTTTAGCTTTGTTACAAAAAAGGAATATAGTATCAGAAAATTTATTACATGTATATCAACTAATGTTGTTTACCTTTTAGTGTGCACTAAATGTGGTATTCAATATGTTGGTAAAACCACCAGACAGTTACGATGCAGGATTAATGAACACAAAAGCGCCATCCACAGAGAAGATCCCAAATCTGCAGTGGCTAGGCATTTTGCTGATGGCAATCATTCAATTGCAAACTTGGACTTTTGTGGCACTGACTTGATTACTCCAAGCAGACGAGGTGGCAGCACTGACAAATGTTTACTTCAATGTGAATGTAGATATATTTACTACTTGAAAACTCTGTATCCAAATGGAATGAATGAAGAGTTGGATATGTCCTGTTTTTTGTAATCTATTGTGCTTTGTAATGTTTGTAAATATCAGTTTTTTTGTAACTGGTCTTAGTCTGTGATTGGTATGTGGCTGACTGGCCACTAACTGATGATACCTGATGAACTCTGTAAAAGAATGGCTCCAATGTCACACCCGGTTTGCACTGAGGAAAGTCCAGGGGGACTGAAACGTTTGCACTTTTCTTTTTTTTCTTTCCTGCACCCTTCCGGGTAAGGCTCCTTTAAGTAAAAAAAACATGATCTGAAAAAAAGTCTGAGTTTGTCATTCTATGTGCGAGTCCCTCCTGCAAACAGAATTTGCCTCAAAAAATTTTTTGTAATCGAATTGTTCGAGTTACTCAATTAATACTTTCAGCCCTAGATGAGTTTACTCACTGGAATAGAAGATTGCTTGCTGGTGCCAGGATCAAATTCATGCAAGCGTCAAGGTGGCTTTTCAAGCATACCATCTAAAGACACACGTTGGCACAACAAATTGCCTGGCAGTGCGGTGACAAAACTTGTGCATGTGTCAAGGTGGCTTTAGACTGCAGCACCCACTTGAGATGCTTACAGAATGCTGGTCTCGGGTACATTAAATGAGAACTGTGCAATATTTTTGTCTTAACTTTACACTTCAGGAGTCATTATAAATTGTTAAATGACTTGTTTTGAGGAGAAATGAGGCTCTATTCCCAGCCCCAAGCATCTCATGGAGGAAAACCAGCCTTGCAACGTCACATACACCGACTCTGTGCCGCAGACCAAACGGTCCACCCTAAAAATTCAACATTATTTCATCATAAAAGACGGCAGCCCAATCAGAGTACCACAGCAGCATGTCTGAGTCTGACTCTCTGAGTCCGACGCTCTACACCCAAACCAATCAAAGGGAATAATGTGATTATTAACCATCAGATGACAAAATAAAACCTCTTAAATCATTCTAAAGTCAGCTTTAAGCAGAAATGAGGTGATAAAATGTAAATCTGAAATGAGGTGAATATTTTTTTCCTCCCAAAATGAGATGTCCTGGCTGACGTGCAGCAGCCCAAGACTGTACGGCTGCAGACTCCAGCAGCCAGCTGAGCTCAGCACAGACGTATGGAGAGACATCCATGACGTTATTGTCTGAAAGGAAACACTTTTGACAAAAACTACAGATTTTTCTATCTAAGTCCAGAGATCATGGATCCAGTGACCAATTTCATATTTATTTACTTTAACACTCAATAAAATGTTGTTGACATAGAAAACCTGTAAAGACGACTTTTAGTACACAGAAAATTCACAGGAGGTTTCAATAAGGGACTCGATAAGGAATTAGATTGCAGGGCTGTGAAATGAAAATTGTGAAATCCGAGGAAAATTTGCAGGAGCCACACAGCGTCGCTGCAGCAACCAACCAGTCCTGCTTTACGACAACTGTCGTAACAGCAACGCTTTGAGTGGCATTTTTTTCTCCGCGAAACTCCGCGGATCCGAGGAAACTAATTTGTATCTGTAACACACAGATCAGTGTCCGGTACACAATGTCGTAAAAAAAGAAAACGCTTTGCGATAAGCATTTTAAAAACTCAGTGATGTTCATGATTAAAGAGTACATCACTAACACCCCACCCCCCCTCCCCATGATGAAATCCGCGGAATCGGAGTTTTCACAGCCCTGAGATTGATAAGCGGAATTGATAATAGTATCAATAGATAAAATGCAATAAGGTGCAATTTACATATGATCAGACTAGGTGACTAATCGCAAAAATAATTGTTGACTAGTCGACTATCAAAAGTCATTTGTGGCAGCTCTAGTAGGCACACGTGTGTGGGGGGTGGGGGGGTGACAAGCAAAACACACAGTACACCCACTAGAAAGACTACACCACTGGACATTAAGAGTGGGGGGAGAGGGGAGGGCCGACAGCAAGATTTAAAGTTTGTGACATATACTCTGAGCTGTAGTGATAGCTCTACAGAGAAGATTGGAAAAAAGTAAACAAAAAACAAGAAAAATGGCCTGAGCTGCATCGTGCCTCTCCAACTCTGAAATCCACATGTCCGTGAGACAATTAACACTGCAGACCCTGACCTGTCCAATTCCACATTCAGCCTGTCTGATTGTTTTCGTGTAGTATGGATCTACTTGCGGCAGCACGGTGGCTTAGTGGTTAGCACTGTTGCCTGACAGTGAGAAGGTCATGGCCTGTGGCCTTTCTGTGTGGTGTTTGCGTGTTCCCCCCTTGTTTGCGTGGGTTTCCTCTGGGTGGTCCGGTTTCCTCCCACATCCAAAGACATGAGGGTTAGATGGATTGGAATCTTTAAATTGTCCATAGGTGTGCGAGTGGGTGTGGATGTGTTTTTTGTCTGTTTGTGGCCCTGTGACAGACTGGCATCCTGTCCTGGGTCTACCGTGCCTCACGCTCTATGACTGTTGGGATAGGCTCCAGCCCCCTGCGACCCATAATTGGACTAAGCGGTTGAAGATGAGTGTGTGTGAGTGTGTGGATCTACTTGCAATTATCATGTACAAATACATATTCAGTTAATCCTTTCTTACAACAGTGACAATTGATTTTTTTAATTTATATTCTGCAATTTCAATGTCTTACCCTTAGATACAGGGTGAGAAGTTCGGTCATCGGTGGGGACCTCGAAGTAGAGCCGCTGCTCCTTAGCGTTGAAAGGAGCCAGCTGAGGTGGGTTGGGCATCTGGTAAGGATGCCACCTGGACGCCTCTCTAGGGAGGTGTTCCAGGCATGTCCATCTGGGAGGAGACCCCTGGGAAGACCCAGGACTAGGTGGAGAGATTATATCTCTGCTTAATGTGGCCCAAGACAGGGAAGTTTGTGGTCCCCTGCTGGAACGGTTGTCCCCATGACCCGATCCCGGATAAGTAATTGAAGATGAGTATGAATATTCTGCAGTTTATTTGTACAAAAAGGCTGAGAATTAAAATTTTGCCATCATTATGACAGAACTCCACCTGCAAGTCATAATGTTTGACTAAAGGTCCCGAAAAAAGGAATGATACAATGCAGTTCAAGGTACTGGGCCAAGTGACGTAGTATTCATGAACACCGTGTGTGTGTGTGTGTGTTATTATTGCAACAGAAACTTTATTATGTAGACAGTTTGCAGTTAATTAAAAACCAGTAGTCGTTTTGGAGTTGTTCAATCGATCTAAATAGTAAACAGACTGCATTTATTCTGTTTTTCAGAATTACTATAAGCATTTATACCCACAACCAAATTTGCAAAATGTTCAACAGATAAACAATTTTTTGAAACAGCTCAATGTACCTACTCTGTCTGAAAATCAAAATAGAACACTTATGGCCGAAATAACGGAAAGAGAGCTGTCCTGTGCGATATCAAGTCTGAAAGCAAACAAATCACCTGGTCTGGACGGTTTTCCTGCTGAATGGTATAAAAAAAAAAAATAAAACGGAGATATTACCATTTCTACGAAAAATATTAAATTTAGCTCTAAAAGATGGGAAGATGCCACCTTCACGGAAAGAAGCAATTATTTCTGGTCATTCCAAAGGAAAGGATCCACTTAATTATAGCTCATTCAGACCCATTTCTGTTCTCAATATTGATTATAAATTATTTACATCAATCCCGGCAAAAAGATGATAATATAAGGCGTACTCTGCACATAATGAACAACATTAAAAAGAGGAAGATTCAGGCAGCTTTGGTCAGCCTTGATGCAGAGAAGGCCTTTGACTCTGTGAGCTGGTGTTTTTTATATAAACTACTAGAGAGATTAGGCTTTCATAGTAATTTTATGAAAACAATTAGAGCACTATATACAAAACCAATTGCTCGGATAAAGATAAATGGACAATGATAAAGAACAAAGATAAATGAACAAGATAAATGAACAAATTCATTTGAACTGGAACGTGGGACGAGGCAAGGTGGCTCTCACCTCTTTTGTTCTCCCTTTTCATAGAACCTCTTGCTCAGATAAGACAAACAAATGAAATAATGGGAATAGACATCTCTGGAGACATACACAAGGTGGCACTATACGCCAACGATGTCCTTAATACAGTGAGGAACATAAGTATTTGAACACCCTGCGATTTTGTAAGTTCTCCCACTTAGAAATCATGGAGGGGTCTGAAATTTTCATCTTAGGTGCATGTCCACTGTGAGAGACAATCAAAAAAAAAAAAAAAAAATCCGGAAATCACAATGTAGGATTTTTTTATTTATTTGTATATTACTGCTCCAAATAAGTATTTGAACACCTGTGAAAATCAATGTTAATATTTGGTACAGTAGCCTTTGTTTTCAATTAGAGAGGTCATACGTTTCATGTAGTTTTTCACCAGGTTTTCCCTGGCTGTGTGTTTGGGGTCATTGTCATGCTGAAAACCCAGCCATGACCCATCTTCAATGCTCTTACTGAGGGAAGGAGGTTCTTTGCCAGAATCTCACAATACATGACCCCATCCATCCTCCCTTCAATACGGTGCAGTCGTCCTGTCCCCTTTGCAGAAGAGCACCCCCAGAGTATGATGTTTGCACCCCCATGCTTCACGGTTGGGATGGTTTTCTTGGGGTTGTTCTCATCCTCTAAACATGGTAAGTGGAGTTGATTCCAAAAAGTTCTATTCTGGTCTCATCTGACCACATGACCATCTCCCATGCCTCCTGTGGATCATCCAGATGGTCAATGGTGAACTTCAAACCGGCCTGGACATGTGCTGGCTTGAGCAGGGGGACCTTGCTGCCCTGCAGGATTTTAAACCATGACCGCATCATGTGTTACTAATGTAATCTTTGTGACTGTGGTCCCAGCTGTCTTCAGGTCATTGACCAGGTCCTCCTGTGTAGTTCTGAGCTTTCTCAGAATCATCCTTACCCCACAAAGTGAGATCTTGCATGGAATCCCAGACCGAGGGAGATTAACAGTCATCTTGTGTTTCTTCCACTTTCTAATAAATAATCATAACAGTTGTTGTCTTCTACCAAGCTGCTTGCCTGTTGTCCTGTACATGGAAATAGAGACTGGAATGGATGTCACGTGACTAGCGGCGTGCCGCATGGCGGCCATTACTAAGGGTGGAGAGAGCACCTTGATCCTGTTAAACAGAAGTGAAATGAGGAGAAAAAAGGCAGCCAGTGCTTAACCATCAACTGCACCAAAGACAAAAACAAATTCTCGAATACTAAAATGAACTGTACAATAGCCTTAATGTAATTATGCAAAACAAATGTTTATTTTAAAGTTATGTCGCAATTTAATATCGATATACTGAGACTATACTCGACGTCTAAGTTCTTTTCATTAAACTGTATTCACATGCATACAAATATGGAAACGAAAATGTTTAAATATATTTATGTCTATATTTACTTGCAGTTGTTTAATATGATATGTACATGTGGTCACAGGAGGCATTTAAATTTTAACAGTGTGGTTGGGGCATGGAGGAGGTACTTTTTACCCTGACTGAGGGTCAAAAGTCATAAATTCTGAATGGCTTTATATCTACTTGGAATAAAATGTTAGTAAAAATCATATATATGTTGTCATTAAAAGACTAGCAATAATATTACAGTGGAAAAAGCAGCAAGGTAAATGAGCACAATGGCAAGGCATACATCAGATTTAAATTTTAATACATAAGGATTTTTTTATCCAGGCATGTATGGGTTCGTTAGAGCTTTTAATCAGCTTGAATACAACTTACAAGGCTTCATTTATAAAAAATCCATCGAGAATTGTGACGACAGGAAAAAGCCATCACAGTAAATGAAGAGAATGGCATATTTTCCCCAAATTTCCACATTTTACATAAAACATTTATTTCTACTCAGTCATGTATGGGTTCATTAGAAAGCAGAATTAAAGGGCTTTAAAACAAGCCTACTTTTATTAAAATCTGTTAGCAAATAGCGACAATAGAGAGAGAAAAGCAGCACAGTTTGTCACTATTTCCCCAAATTTCCACATTTTACATAAAACATTTTTTTGCTACCCAGTCATGTATAGGTTCATTAGAAAGAGCAATTAAAGCAGCACAGTTTGTCATAATTTCCCAAAATTTCTGCATTTTACATACGTTTTTTTCCACTCACATGCATAGCTTCATTGGAAAGAGCTTACATTTATTAAAATCCGTTAAGAAATAGTGACGCTAGTGCAAAAAAAGCGGTCAATTTATTATTGATGGTCTGCACATCTCCACCCTTAGTAATGGCGCCTTCCTGTCCTGAGTGACGCTGATAGATTGAGGCGCACACGTCCATTCCAGTCTATATTTCCATGGTCCTGTAGTCCATCCCAGCCTTGTGCAGGTCTAGTTTTGTCCCTGGTGTCCTTAGACAGCTCTTTCGTCTTGGCTATGGTGGACAGGTTGGAATGTGATTGATTGAGTGTGTGAACAGGTGTCTTTTATACAGGTAACAAGTTCAAACAGGTGCAATTAATACAGGCAAAGAGTGCAGAATAAGAGGGCTTCTTAAAGAAAAATTAACAGGTCTGTGTAAGCCAGAATTCTTGCTGGTTGGTAGGTGATCAAATACTTATTTGCAGCAGTAACATATAAATAAATTATTAAAAAAAAAAATCATACATTGTGATTTCCGGATTTTTTTTTAGATTATGTCTCTCACAGTAGACATGCACCTACAGCAGTGTTCAGAATAATAGTAGTGCTATGTGAGTAAAAAGATTAATCCAGGTTTTGAGTATATTTCTTATTGTTACATGGGAAACAAGGTACCAGTAGATTCAGTAGATTCTCACAAATCCAACAAGACCAAGCATTCATGATATCACACTCTTAAGGCTATGAAATTGGGCTATCACAATAATAGTAGCATCTGCTGTTGACGCTACAAACTCAAAACTATTATGTTCAAACTGCTTTTTTTTAATCAATCCTGTGAATCACTAAACTAGTATTTAGTTGTATAACCACAGTTTTTCATGATTTCTTCACATCGGTGAGGCATTAATTTTGTTGGTTTGGAACCAAGATTTTGCTCGTGTACTAGTGTGCTTGGGGTCATTGTCTTGTTGAAACACCCATTTCAAGGGCATGTCCTCTTCTTACGGCAACATGACCTCTTCAAGTATTTTGACATATCCAAACTGATCCATGATACCTGGTATGCGATATATAGGCCCAACACCATAGTAGGAGAAACATGCCCATATCATGGCTTGCACCACCATGCTTCACTGTCTTCACTGTGAACTGTGGCTTGAATTCAGAGTTTGGGGGTCATCTCACAAACTGTCTGCAGCCCTTGGACCCAAAAAGAACAATTTTACTCTCATCAGTCCACAAAATATTCCTCCATGTCTCTTTAGGCCAGTTGATGTGTTCTTTGGCAAATTGTAACCTCTTCTGCACGTCTTTTATGTAACAGAGGGACTTTGCGGGGGATTCTTGCAAATAAATTAGCTTCACACAAGCGTCTTCTAACTGTCACAGCACTTACAGGTAACTCCAGACTGTCTTTGATCATCCTGGAGCTGATCAATGGGTGAGCCTTTGCCATTCTGGTTATTCTTCTATCCATTTTGATGGTTGTTTTCCGTTTTCTTCCACGCGTCTCTGGTTTTTTTTGTCCATTTTAAAGCATTGGAGATAATTGTAGACGAACAGCCTATAATTTTTTGCACCTGCGTATACGTTTTCCCCTCTCCAATCAACTTTTTAATCAAACTACGCTGTTCTTCTAAACAATGTCTTGAACGTCCCATTTTCCTCAGGCTTTCAAAGAGAAAAGCATGTTCAACAGGTGCTGGCTTCATCCTTAAATAGGGGACACCTGATTCACACCTGTTTGTTACACAAAATTGATGAACTCACTGACTGAATGCCACACTACTATTATTATGAAGACCCCCTTTTCTACTTTTTTTTTTTTTTTTTTTACTAATCACCCAATTTCATAGCCTTAAGAGTGTACATATCATGAATGCTTGGTCTTGTTGGATTTGTGAGAATCTACTGGTACCTTGTTTCCCATGTAACTAGGGATGGGTATTGATAAAATTTAATCTATATCGATGCCATTATCGATTCTGCTTATCGATCCAATTCCTTATCGATTCCCTTATCAATACCTCTTGTGAATTTTGTACTAAAAGTAGGCTTTACAGGTTTTCTATGTATTTCATTGAGTCTTAAAGTAAATAAATATGAAATTGGTATCCTATTGATATCCTTGATCTCTGGACATAAATAAAAATAAACAAAATGGTGTTTCACTTTGAAGTTATTAATTCCGACTGGACTCGATCATTCTAACTTGACTTGGCAGAGACCCGCGCAGTGTTTGGAGCTGTGTGAACAGAACGGAGGACAATTCTCATTTCTTTCTCGCAACAAGACAGGAGTCCCAGTTAGTGACTTTAATCAGCACAAAAGTGACTCACTATTGACATATTCAGGGATGAAAGTGCTGAAAAACAAAAAAAGCTGAAAACCCAACATTACCCCCAACACCACCTGCACGAAAATGTTTGAATTCTAGAAGCTCTGAAATGCAATCTGGGACTATTCCAGACAAACTGCAGTGAGTGCAGCATCCATTTAGTGAGAAAAAAAAACCCAACTTTCCTTATTCAAATTCATTCCAGTAGTATTCTGCTCTTAATAGGATGCAGCAGTTTTCGAGTTTGGCAGATAGTTCTGGAGGAAATCACTGAAGAAATTAACACATTGAAAATATGGGTTGACCGAAACAAACTGTCATTAAACTTAAATAAGACAGGGATGAAATGGAGGTGTAAGAGTCACTAGGTGTTCACAGGAAACACTTATTTATTTCTGTATGTATGTATGTATGTATTTATTTCTGTATGTTCATTGTTAGTTGGTTTTATATTTTTTGTTGTGTTTCTATTCAGGTTCTTTTTGTCTCTTTCTCTAAAATTGTATATAATAAGTATATATTGTATATAATAATCATTAGATTATTCATATATAAACAAAAATAAATTTAAAAAATATTACAATTTGAAAACTAACCCTAACCCTAGCCCATGGGACCCGGCTGGGTTCAGGCCGAAAGAGCGACATGGGCCCGCCCTCCAGTGGGTTCACCACCTGCAGAGGGGGCCATGGCGGTCGGGTGCAGAGAGGATTAGGTGGTGGTCGAGGGCGGGTGGCCCGGCGGCCCGGCCCATGCTCACAGCCCCTGGCTGTTGGGACGTGGAATGTCACCTCGCTAGGGGGGAAGGAGCCTGAGCTTGTGCGGGAGGTTGAGAGATACCGACTAGAGATAGTCGGGCTCACCTCCACGCACAGCTTGGGCTCTGGTATCCAACTCCTGGAGAGGGCCTGGATGCTTCATTTTTCTGGCGTTGCCCATGGGGAGAGGCAGAGAGCTGGGGTCGCATTGGTTATTGCTCCCCAGCTCAGTCGTCATGTGTTGGAGTTCACTCAGGGAACGAGAGGGTCGCGTCCCTACGCCTTCGGGTCGGGGACAGGCCTCTCACCGTTGTCTCGGCCTACGAGCCGAGCGGCAGTGCAAAGTACCCGACCTTCCTGGAGTCCCTGGGAGGGGTACTAGATAGCGCTCCGACTGGGGACTCCATTGTTCTCCTGGGAGATTTCAACGCCCACGTGGGTGGCAACAGTAAGATGTGGAGGGGGTTAATCGGGAAGCACGGCCTCCCCGATCTGAACCCGAGTGGTGTTCAGTTGTTGGACTTCTGTGCTAGTCACAGTTTGTCCATCATGAACACCATGTTCGAGCACAAGGGTGTCCTTAAGTGCACGTGGCACCAGGACACCCTGAGTCGGAGGTCAATGATCGACTTTGTAGTCGTATCATCTGACCTTCGGCCACGTGTCTCGGACACTCAAGTGAAGAGAGGAGCAGAGCTGTTGACCGATCACCACCTGGTGGTGAGTTGGATCCACTGGTAGGGGAGGAAGCCGGTCAGACCTGGCAGGCCTAAACGTATCGTGAGGGTCTGCTGGGAACGACTGGCGGAACCCTCTGTCAGCGAGATCTTCAACTCCCACCTCCGGGAGAGCTTCGCCCAGATCACGGGGGAGGTTGGAGACATGGAGTCCGAGTGGACCATGTTCTTCACCTCCATTGTCAATGTGGCCACTCGTAGCTGTGGTCGCAAGGTCTCTGGTGCCTGTCGCGACGGCAATCACTGAACCAGGTGGTGGACACTGGAAATAAGGGATGCCGTCAAGCTGAAGGAGTCCTACTTATCTTTGTTGGTAGGTGGGACCCCAGAGGCAGCTGACAGGTACCGGCAGGCCAAGCGTGCCGCAGCCCGTGCGGTCGCAGAGGCAAAAACTCGGGTCTGGGAGGAGTTTGGGGAGGACTATCGGTCGGCCTCGAAGAGATTCTGGCAAACCGTCCGAAGCCTCAGGAGGCGGAAGCAGCTGTCTGCCAGCACTGTTTACGGTGCGGGTGGGGAGCTGTTGACCCTGACTGGGGATGTTGTCGGGTGGTGGAAGGAGTACTTCGAGGATCTCCTCATCCCATTGTCATGTCTTCCAAAGAGGAAGCAGAGACTGGGGACTCAGAGGCGGACTCATCCATTACCCAGGCCGAAATCACCGAGATGGTTAGAAAGCTCCTCGGTGGCAAGGCTCCTGGGGTGGATGAAAGCCGTCCTGAGTACCTTAAGTCTCTGGATGTTGTGGGACTTTCTTGGCTGACACGCCTCAGCAACATCGCGCGGCGATCGGGGACAGTGCCTCTGGATTGGCAGACCGGGGTGGTGGTCCCTCTGTTTAAGAAGGGGGACCGGAGGGTGTGTTCCAACTACAGGGGGATCACACTCCTCAGCCTCCCCGGTAAGGTCAATTTCAGAGTACTGGAGAGGAGAATTTGACCAATGTCGAACCTCGGATTCAGGAGGAGCAGTGTGGTTTTCGTCCTGGTCGCGGCACACTGGACCAGCTCTACATGCTCCATCGGGTGCTCGAGGGTTCATGGGAGTTCGCCCAACCAGTCCACATGTGTTTTGTGGATCTGGAGAAGGCGTTTGACTGTGTCCCTCGGGGCACCCTGTGGGGAGTTCTCTGGGAGTACGGGGTCCGGGGTCCTTTGCTAAGGGCTATCCGGTCCCTGTACGACCGCAGCAGGAGCTTGGTTCGCATTGCCGGTAGTAAGTCAAACCTGTTTCCAGTGCACGTTGGCCTCCGCCAGGGCTGCCCTTTGTCACCGGTTCTGTTCATTATTTTTATGGACAGAATTTCTAGGCGCAGCCAGGGTGTAGAGGGGGTCTGGTTTGGGAACCACAGAAGCTCGTCTCTGCTGTTTGCGGACGATGTGGTTCTGTTGGCTTCGTCAAATCAGGACCTTCAGCGTGCACTGGGGCGGTTTGCAGCCGAGTGTGAAGCATCCAGGATGAAAATCAGCACCTCCAAATCTGAGGCCATGGTTCTCAAATGGAAAAAGGTGCTTTGCCCTCTTCAGGTCGGTGGAGTGTCCTTGCCTCAAGTGGAGGAGTGTAAGTATCTCGAGGTCTTGTTCACGAGTGAGGGACGGATGGAGCGTGAGATCGATAGACGGATCGGTGGTCATGAGATTTGGCTCATGACCGAAAGAACGAGATCGCGAGTACAAGCAGCCGAGATGAGTTTCCTCCGCAGGGTGGCTGGGTGCTCCCTTAGAGATAGGGTGAGAAGCTCGGTCACTCGGGAGGAGCTTGGAGTCGAGCCGCTGCTCCTCCACATCGAAAGGAGTCAGTTGAGGTGGCTCGGGCATCTTTTCCGGATGGCCCCTGGACGCCTCGCTGGAGAGGTGTTCCGGGCACGTCCCAATGGGAGGAGGCCTCGGTGAAGACCAAGGACACGCTGGAGGGACTACATCTCTCGGCTGGCTTGGGAACGCCTTGGGGTTCCCCCGGAGGAGCTGGGGGAGGTGTGTGTGGATCGGGAGGTCTGGGCGGCTTTGCTTGAGCTGTTGTCCCCGCGACCCGACTCCGGATAAAGCGGATGAAAATGGATGGATGGATGGATAATTTGAAAACAAATGCACCCGAACGTGATGACAGCTGCAACTGCTCAATGCTAACTTTTAACATTGAAAATGCCATATATATGCTAACGCGTTAGCATCGCTCCCGTTTTTAAGTTATAAAATACATCAACTGTTTCAGAAGACCATAACAGGTCGGTTTAACATAGAAAAGGTAAATAATACTCACAGACATATGCTCTATAGGGTTTTAGCGGGGGAAAATTAAGCGAAATAAAGAATAAACGAAGCAATAGATCGAAGCACTGCTTCAATCTGCGAACCACTGCTTCAATTGGTTCAAGGTTCAAAGCAAAGCCGCGAAGCAGAAAAGTTGATTACAGACCCGCTGCAGGGTCTGTGATCAATGTAGAGAAATTATCATTTTCCTGACAAACACCCCCCAAAACAACGGCCACTCTGAAGGACCGATATCAGAATCGTTAAGCAAAAAGCTTATTGATGTCGGTGGATCGACTCATTTCTTAATGATACCCGAAAGGAACCGGTTCTTGATACCCATCCCTACATGTAACAATAAGAAATATACTCAAAACCTGGATTAATCTTTTTAGTCACATAGCACTATTATTCTGAATTCCAATCGGAATTGATTCACCGTCACATGGTTTTCCAAAATCCAATTGTAGGGCAGATTTACTTCACGTGAAAAGCCAAAGATCGTTTTCAGGAGTGATATGTTACTAGTTGGCCTGTTTGAATAGCTCCAATGAGTACATACTATTAGTACATAGTCAGTGTGCCCTGCGCCATTACGCACAGCGATCAGTGAAAGCAGGAGCAGACGGAGAGCCTCTGATGACAATCTCACATGCTCAAACAAAGAGTGTGTAACTATCAGAATTGCTCCGCTAGTTTGCATGTGAATGTTAATGGATAACTCTGTTGCTTTCTCTGCGTAAAGCACTGTTTCCCATATCAATGGACAACAAAACACATAGACCATTTTGTATATACTGTTCAAAATGTGCATTTGTGTTTATTGTTTGAACCTTTTTGTTGTACAGTCTTTCACACAAGACCTCAAATTACCATTATAAAGTGTCAAAACAGTTGTTTATTATAGTTTGCTGTGTGTTTTGAATAAATGTGTGTGGAAAATTATTTTTTGCTTTATTTTTTCCGTGCCTATTTTTGATTGTAAACCTTTATTACACTTAGAAAACACAACAAAAACATATATATTCTGAAAGCACAGGTTGTCCTGGAAAAAAAGAGACATAAAACTTGATTGTGGGATGCAGGGAGAGCTGTTAACAGCAATAATAAAACATTTATGCCAGGCGAGTGAACTGTCCAAAAAATGCCCTTGAACCCCAGAGGGTTAAATTACGATCCACCAACAAATTTACGCAAAGAGCTAAAACTAAAATGGGACTTAAATATTTAAGATACTTACGAGTTGTAAGTCCCACTGAAATTATGACTATAGCTAAACATAACTACGACAAACTTGTTGCAAAAATTAAACAAGACATTCAGAGATGGTCTGCTGTTCTCTTCATGAGTCTAACTCAAAGAACTGAGTCAGTAAAGATGAACATATTGCCAAGATTTCTTTTTCTTTTTCAAGCTCTTCCTGTTGAGGTTACTAAAAAGCAGTTCGTGGAATGGGAAAAAATTATCTCTAGGTTCATATGGCTGGGGAAAAAACACGAGTGAGATTCAAGACATTACAACTTTCTAAAGAGAATGGAGGAATGGCGGTACCTAATTTGAAAGACTATTACTTAGCATAAATCAAACCCTTATTAAATTTGTGCAACCCTGAGTATCAAGCTCGATGGAAGGACATTGAGTCTCGTGTTCTGTCGACCCCCCACTGCAAGCAATATTAGGGAACAAAGACTTAAGAAGAATCCTTAAAGGAGCTGAAAATCCATGGCTGGAGTCATCATTAAAATCTTGGTCAAAAAAGAAAGAGGAATATAAATTACAAAATAATTTGAAGATCGTGAGATGGTGTGCATACGATCCTGACTTTAAGCCCAACCAAACAGACACTGGATTTCACAACTGGATACTTAAAGGCATAACAACATACTACTCTTCAACAGATAAAGGAATATTAAAGGATTTTCAGACTCTCGTGAAAAGGCATAACCTGAGAAAACAAGATTTCTATAGATACTTGCAAGTATATTAATAAAGAAATAAGATTCCCTCTAGATGTGCAGGAACCGGTGCTCAAGGAAATACTAAATTCATACAGTGCCAAATCAAAAAAAGCTCTAATATCTAGATTATATAAAGGGTTTATGAATAAAAAAAAAAATCATATTCAATGCAATATGTAAAAATGAAATGGGAAAAGGATGGCTCCATTATAATGACTGATGAAGAGTGGAAATGCACAAATTCACACTCTTGGAGAGAATTCAATTGGAAATGCTTAATTAGATTTTTCATCACTCCAAAGCAAAAAACTTATTATAATGGGAAGGAACCTAAGTGCTGGAGACAGTGTGGATGCCAAGATGCCATATTTTGGGACTGTCCAATAATAAAACAATTTTGGAAGGATGTACACAAAAGTATGGAATCCATATTCAGGGTTACAATACCCTTTGAATTTACATCTTTAATTATGGGTAGGACCGAAATGCAATCAAACAATGTATATTTATATAGAATTTTAATAACTGCTGGCAAAAAAAGCTGTGACCAGGCAGTGGCTCCTCTCTGAACCACCAAATCTTGAAAAATGGATAGAAATCGTGAACGAAATATCCCAGATGGAAAGAATGACTTTTTCACTCCGATTACAAATGAGTAAATTTTCAGAATTATGTTCAAAATGGTAATTTTATGTTCAGGCAAACCAAAATCAATATACAGAAACTTTGAACGTACAAGATATGTTAATATAAAGAAAAGGTACTTGGAAAAGTGAGAATTAGTACTTCTATTTTTGTTTTTTATTCTCCTTCTCTTTTTTTTGTCAGTTTAACTAAGGTTATCGAGGTCAGTCATGCATCCAGTGTTTTAAAGTTCTGTTTTATTAATAACAAAAAAAGAAAAAATTGAATGAAATGTTGGGAATGGAATTGGTCACCGGTCACATTCTAATTCTGTGACCATGAGGGAACACCAATGTATGTCCTGCAATTTTCTCAATGTTCCAAAATAAAAATTAGAAAGAAAAAAAAAAAACCTTGCCTCACATTCACCCATTCACACAGGCACACTCACACCGATGTCAGGGTGATGCTATGCAAGATGCTCACTACATACCGGGAGCAACTTGGGGGTTAAGGACCTTGCCCAGGGGCCCTTAGTGATTTTACGGTCTGGCTGGGGTTTTTTTTTTATCCGAGGACCCTCTGGTCTCAAGCCCAATGCTTTAACCACTAGACCAGGGGTGCTCAAGTTCAGTCCTCGAGAGCTACCTTACTGTTAGTTGTCTCCCTGCTCCAACACACCTGAATCCAATGAAAGACTCATTGGCAGGCTTTTAATGAGCCTTTCATTGGATTAAGGTGTGTTGGAGCAGGGAGACAACTAAGAGTATCAGGAAGGTAGCTCTGGAGGACCGAACTTGAGCACCCCTGCACTAGACCATCACCTCCCCATAGTCATCTAGTCAACCATGAGCACAATATTGCTTGCTTTACATGTCCACATAAATTAAACTGAATTTATTTGTATTGTAACAAATCACAACAATGCTGTGTCACGGGCTTCACACAGATTAAGGTCTAACATCACAAGTTTTATACAAGTTAAGAGCACGTTGGAGCACGCTGATATACGTCGTAACATTTGGGGCATGCACAACATTTTTGACGTACGCCAGCGTATGACTATACGTCCTGCATACGTGGACC
The DNA here is from genome assembly GCF_902500255.1 of Thalassophryne amazonica. NCBI lineage: Eukaryota > Metazoa > Chordata > Actinopteri > Batrachoidiformes > Batrachoididae > Thalassophryne > Thalassophryne amazonica. The sequence continues at coordinate 796,086 of NC_047114.1, read as the reverse complement.
ATAAGTTGTAGCAATTGTTGACACGCGTTTCTTTCAAGTTATTTATAAGAAACGTAACGTTTTAAAGAAGTCCCTCTGTGTTTTGTCAGCGGTCGGTGCATTTTTCAGCTTGAACCAGAGGACACCAGAGGACACTCTTTGTGCCACATCAAGAAAATTAACTTATTTTAAAAGTTAAAGGAGTCACAGCGCCTCATTCATTGACGTTAGTGTTCATCACAGACATCAGTCGACTCTTCAGCATTCTGCATGCGATGAAAATAAATCCCATCACCCACCAAGACTAAAATAAAATACAATTATGTTAAATTACTGTTTTGCCTCCATGTAGAGAAGCCGCGCAACAGCATACGCGCAATCGATTACGCGCTCGTCAATATTTACATGTTCCACCTGCCAAACAAAAGGGTTCTGCTACCAGTAGAAACACAAACCAAGCCAGACTTAACTGTTTCAACACGTATCCAGGGTTCTCCCCAGACAACGGAATAACGGCCCTGCACCATTATACTCTTATCACAGCACCGTTAAACTATGGCGTCATCTCGCAATGTTTTTTTTTTATTTGACAGGGCTCGACATGGCCATTTGGTCCCTGGTTCTTCTGCAATTTAACCCACATTTATGAAATGATGGCTCACTCGGGCCACTACAAATATTCATAAATTTCTGTTTTACCTTTTTTCTGGCAGCACAGTCAATTTTTTTTACATCTCTGCAGGGTTCTTGCAGGAATCACCAAGTTAAATTTTAGACCTTTTTTAGACCTTTTTAGACCATTATGAAAAACATTTTAAACCAACCTCAAGACCCCCCCCAAAAAAAGGACAATCACATTTGATTCTCAAAACCATGTCATTTTGTATTGGTTTCAAACATGTCAAAGTACACCGAAAGCAGAAAACAAGATTGAGTGATAATACACAACATATACGATAAACAACATTGACCAACCGGAAAAAAGTTACGTTTTCAAAAGGCGCTATACAACCATATATCTCAGCTCCTCTCCTTTTGCGCTAATCTCAGCCTCAAGGGCTTTCACTTCAGCGACTTTGTCTTTGTGTGCTCTTCTCAGAGCATTCGACTTCGAAAGCAGCTGAGCCATCTTTGAGCCAGCTCTCTTCAGAAATCACTGATCTCTACAAAATAGATCGGTGGAAACGACTGATCTGTACAAAACATTAACGTGTGACAGGACTGCTCATTTATAGAGCAGTTTTCTGAAGAAAAATCATTGGAAATGTTTTTTTGTTGTTACCTCAAAATTTCTGATTACTGTTAAAAAAAAAAGTCTAGAACACTTGTAATTAAAATAGCTAAATAAATCAAATGGTTCTTTAGAAACCTTTCATCTGTAAACTAAAACCACCTGTTATGTCAGATTAGATAATTTCTTGTTTAACATAAGGAACCTTGGACATTTATTTTTAGACAAATAAAATAACATGGAAACTTGTACATTTTTTAAAGTCTGGTAGATTATTTATATCTCATTTCAACCAGAAAAAGACACTACATAAATACAAATGTTTATTATAAATGCAACAGGAAATAATTTAGCAATGACTGCAGTGTGATTGTAAAGTAGGATTTCTGTGACATAAACCACTTGATTAACTTTTTTTTTATATATATAGTCATTTAAACTTGTAATTTCGTCAAAATATGTAATTAACTTTAATGTTATCAGGACAGTCATTTCTAAAATAAGAATTTGAGCACAATAAGTGGAGAGCTTCTACCTGTGCAATGTCTTTTGACTTTGATTTGTAGACATTTTTAATGATCCGTTCATTTATTGTTAAAATATAAAATGAAACAGCTTTTTAAAAAATATTAAAATAGTTGCTGTTCAAAGAGCCTTTTATTTAGAAGCAGGTGGTGTTCTGCTTAATTCTCTGGACCAGATCAAGGTCTCTTCTGCAGCTTTGACCTCTGGTGGTGTTGCTGAAAAGCAGAGACATTTTCTTTCGACTGGACTTCGTGGTGTTCAGCTCATCAATGGAAGTTTGGTTGTCTGCACAGCAAATGTTCCTGATTGGGACAAATAAAAATATTCTTTTAAATATAAAGAAACACTAAACAGTTTATATATAAAAAAGGGAAAAAACGAGAAAGAAATGACAGAAAAAAAGCTCGAAAAAATAAGTTATTTAAAGTTGAGCTTTTGTGGTGTCTGAAAAAAGCTGTAGCTTTATTTGGTAAAAATAAAAAAGACTGAACCATTTAGAAATTAAAGCATTCACTCAACTGTGCTAAAAGGCTACGCTAACGTTAGCCGATCATTAAACCTTTACAGCAGCTCAGTAAACGTCACGTTTTATTTTTGCATTATTCTCACCTCGATAAAGCTGCAGAAGTAAACTCCGTTGGGCAAACTGGGACTTTGCCTATATCCAAAAAGTGGGAGATTTCGGACTATGGGGGTTTGCTCCATCCCGCCGGCTGCCTGTCTCGGTCTGCCCAGGAATGATGCCTGAAGGCCGGCTTCTCCGTGCGGGTCGGCCCGCTGTCACGGTTCAATCGATATCCCACCAAGTCATCAGTCCTCCCTCGGTCGACGTCCCTCCGAAAAGTAGCTGAAAAAAAGCTTCTCCTAGCAGGGTGATGGCAGAATCGTTCTACTGCTGTTTTTTTTAAAGCTTTTTTGTGGTTCAGGTGACGTAAATTCAAGATAGCGATCGCTGAACTTTTTTCAGGTTGTGAAACAGCCAGAGTGTGACGTGGCCGCAATCTCCGCCCCCTTGCCGCTTCCGAAACGACGCGTCTGACATCACGACGCATTGGAAAGCGTTTCATTTTTCTGTTCTACAGACACTTCTCGGAATGGACGGAGTGAATGTAATTTTTTAAGACTTGAGTAAATTAAATTTTAGACCTGCGGTGAAAATGTGGGTGTTTTTAAGACATTTAAAGGCCTAAAATTTTAGTTTCTGAATTTAAGACTTTTTAAGACTTTTAGACCCCGCGGGAACCCTGTCTCTGTGTCATTAAACTTCAGCGAGTCCACCATGTTTGTTTTTGTCTTGCTCACGCTCCACTGAGGAAACGAGATTAGCTGCACAATCATTGGATCTGACGAATTACCCAAGAATGAGTAAATTAAGTAATTTCATTTTTTTTTTTGTTTTTTGGTGGTATTTATGGTAATTTGTAAATGCGGAAATGCCCTCCGTCCTCAAAGCATGTCCCAGTGAATAAAATCAAGGGCACCTCTCTCTTCTTCTATGGCATTCAACGGCAGCCAGCATCCTCATTGTTACACTGCTGCCACCTGCTGCATTAGTTCAATATATCAGCACTAAATCCTCTGGATGACTCAAGTGTTTTTCAAGTATTTAAAAAGCCAACATTTCCCCTTCCTACTTGACCCTAATGTCTAAAATCCTTTGTACAGAAACTGCTTTCAGGCCTGTTCATCTAAATTCCGAGAGCAGCTCTTGTCTTTCTCTGGAATATATACTCCAATACATGAGGACAAGCTGCACTGTCTCTGGCTGTGGACATTCCAAACATAGTCCACCCTGATGCTTTCCTCGGAGGAAGAGAGTATTGTTCAAAAAAGTATGACCAATTCTCAGTCTAGCAATAGTGACTTCTTTTCCACCGGTTTCTTCTTTAACTATTTACTCAATCTGTCACTCTGGTAGCTGTTGAAAATAAATTCCTACCCTTAGTCTCCTGCTCCCGGCATTTTTGACACTGTAAATTAATTTCCCTCCTAACAATACACTTGCCCTGTGCTTTGGAAAGATTGATACTGATGTCCATGCTTTCATTTGTCATGACTTTTTTGGCCAACCTGTCCACCTTCTCACTTGTTGGGATTCGTATGTGCTGGAACCCACATCCATGTGATCTCAACCCCTTTCCTTGCCACATCCCTAATAGCCAAAAGAATGCCATAAATGAGGTCTTGCAGACTCCTGGATGAACCTGTCCCAACACTAATGATAGCTGACAGAGTTAATTGAATGAGCACTGTATTTTATTAAATGTATTTAAGTAATATCACTGCATGTGACATTACTGCCTGAGCATTCCTGAATCAAATCTATGATAGAAATGTACCTTGAACCGTTTTAGTTTCAGTCAATGTTGTGAGCTCATGATTTCGATGCGACTGTGAGCTTAGGTACCTGACTGTTCAATACTTTGGAAACATGCCAAAAATGTGCCGCCTCGGATGATAACTGCCAACAGCACCACTGTACAAAAAATGTCTGGGGAGAACCCTGCACATCATAAAAACCCTGCACATCAAAAAAAAAAATGAGGTGGGCTTCATAGATAATTGGCAAAGCTTCTGGGGAAAACCTGGTCTTGTTAGGAGAGACGGCATCCATCCCACTTTGGATGGAGCAGCTCTCATGTCTAGAAATCTGGCCAATTTTCTTAAATCCTCCAACCCGTGACTATCCAGGGTTGGGACCAGGAAGCAGAGTTGTAGTCTTACACAGCTCTCTGCAGCTTCTCTCCCCCTGCCATCCCCTCATTACCCCATCCCCGTAGAGACGGTGCCTGCTCCCAGACCACCAATAACCAGTAAAAATCTATTTAAGCATAAAAATTCAAAAAGAAAAAATAATATAGCACCTTCAACTGCACCACAGACTAAAACAGTTAAATGTGGTCTATTAAACATTAGGTCTCTCTCTTCTAAGTCCCTGTTAGTAAATGATATAATAATTGATCAACATATTGATTTATTCTGCCTTGCAGAAACCTGGTTACAGCAGGATGAATATGTTAGTTTAAGTGAGTCAACACCCCCGAGTCACACTAACTGCTAGAATGATCGAAGCACGGGTCAAGGAGGAGAATTAGCAGCAATCTTCCATTCCAGCTTATTAATTAATCAAAGACCCAGACAGAGCTTTAATTCATTTGAAAGCTTGACTCTTAGTCTTGTCCATCCAAATTGGAAGTCCCAAAAACCAGTTTTATTTGTTATTATCTATGGTCCACCTGGTCGTTACTGTGAGTTTCTCTGTGATTTTTCAGACCTTTTGTCTGACTTAGTGCTTAGCTCAGATAAGATAATTATAGTGGGTGATTTTAACATCCACACAGATGCTGAGAATGACAGCCTCAACACTGCATTTAATCTATTATTAGACTCAATTGGCTTTGCTCAAAATGTAAATGAGTCCACCCACCACTTTAATCATATCTTAGATCTTGTTCTGACTTATGGTATGGAAATTGAAGACTTAACAGTATTCCCTGAAAACTCCCTTCTGTCTGATCATTTCTTAATAACATTTACATTTACTCTGATGGACTACCCAGCAGTGGGGAGTAAGTTTCATTACACTAGAAGTCTTTCAGAAAGCGCTGTAACTAGGTTTAAGGATATGATTCCTTCTTTATGTTCTCTAATGCCATATACCAACACAGGGCAGAGTAGCTACCTAAACTCTAAGTGAGATAGAGTATCTCGTCAATAGTTTTATATCCTCATTGAGGACAACTTTGGATGCTGTAGCTCCTCTGAAAAAGAGAGCCTTAAATCAGAAGTGCCTGACTCCGTGGTATAACTCACAAACTCGCAGCTTAAAGCAGATAACCCGTACGTTGGAGAGGAAATGGCGTCTCACTAATTTAGAAGATCTTCACTTAGCCTGGAAAAAGAGTCTGTTGCTCTATAAAAAAAGTCCTCCGTAAAGCTAGGACATCTTACTACTCATCACTAATTGAAGAAAATAAGAACAACCCCAGGTTTCTTTTCAGCACTGTAGCCAGGCTGACAAAGAGTCAGAGCTCTATTGAACCGAGTATATCTTTAACTTTAACTAGTAATGACTTCATGACTTTCTTTGCTAATAAAATTTTAACTATTAGAGAAAAAATTACTCATAACCATCCCAAAGACATATCTTTATGTTCGGCTTCTTTCAGTAATGCTGGTATTTGGTTAGACTCTTTCTCTCTGATTGTGCTGTCTGAGTTACTTTCATTAGTCACTTCCTCCAAACCATCAACATGTCTATTAGACCCCATTCCTACCAGGCTGGTCAAGGAAGCCCTACCATTAATTAATGCCTCGATCTTAAATATGATCAATCTATCTTTATTAGTTAGATATGTACCACAGGCTTTTAAGGTGGCAGTAATTAAACCATTACTTAAAAAGCCATCACTTGACCCAGCTATCTTAGCTAATTATAGGCCAATCTCCAACCTTCCTTTTCTCTCAAAAATTCTTGAAAGGGTAGTTGTAAAACAGCTAACTGATCATCTGCAGAGGAATGGTCTATTTGAAGAGTTTCAGTCAGGTTTTAGAATTCATCATAGTACAGAAACAGCATTAGTGAAGGTTACAAATGATCTTCTTATGGCCTCGGACAGTGGACTCATCTCTGTGCTTGTTCTGTTAGACCTCAGTGCTGCTTTTGATACTGTTGACCATAAAATTTTATTACAGAGATTAGAGCATGCCATAGGTATTAAAGGCACTGCGCTGCGGTGGTTTGAATCATATTTATCTAATAGATTACAATTTGTTCATGTAAATGGGGAATCTTCTTCACAGACTAAGGTTAATTATGGAGTTCCACAAGGTTCTGTGCTAGGACCAATTTTATTCACTTTATACATGTTTCCCTTAGGCAGTATTATTAGACGGCATTGCTTAAATTTTCACTGTTACGCAGATGATACCCAGCTTTATCTATCCATGAAGCCAGAGGACACACACCAATTAGCTAAACTGCAGGACTGTCTTAGAGACATAAAGACATGGATGACCTCTAATTTCCTGCTTTTAAACTCAGATAAAACTGAAGTTATTGTACTTGGCCCCACAAATCTTAGAAACATGGTGTCTAACCAGATCCTTACTCTGGATGGCATTACCCTGACCTCTAGTAATACTGTGAGAAATCTTTGAGTCATTTTTGATCAGGATATGTCATTCAATGTGCATATTAAACAAATATGTAGGACTGCTTTTTTGCATTTGCGCAATATCTTGCGCAATTCATTATTATCAGGTTGTCCTAAAAGTTCCCTGAAAAGTCTTCAGTTAATTCAAAATGCTGCAGCTAGAGTACTGACAGGGACTAGAAGGAGAGAGCATATCTCAGCCATATTGGCCTCTCTTCATTGGCTCCCTGTTAATTCTAGAATAGAATTTAAAATTCTTCTTCTTACTTATAAGGTTTTGATTAATCAGGTCCCATCTTATCTTAGGGACCTCATAGTACCATATCACCCCAATAGAGCGCTTCGCTCTCAGACTGCAGGCTTACTTGTAGTTCCTAGGGTTTGTAAGAGTAGAATGGGAGGCAGAGGCTTCAGCTTTCAAGCTCCTCTCCTGTGGAACCAGCTCCCAATTCAGATCAGGGAGACAGACTTAGGTTTAAAACTTTCCTTTTTGCTAAAGCTTATAGTTAGGCCTGGATCAGGTGACCCTGAACCATCCCTTAGTTATGCTGCTATAGACTTAGACTGCTGGGGGGTTCCCATGATGCATTGAGTGTTTCTTTCTCTTTTTGCTCTGTATGCACCACTCTGCATTTAATCATTAGTGATTGATCTCTGCTCCCCTCCACAGCATGTCTTTTTCCTGGTTCTCTCCCTCAGCCCCAACCAGTCCCAGCAGAAGACTGCCCCTCCCTGAGCCTGGTTCTGCTGGAGGTTTCTTCCTGTTAAAAAGGAGTTTTTCCTTCCCACTGTCGCCAAGTGCTTGCTCACAGGGGGTCGTTTTGACCGTTGGGGTTTTTCCATAATTATTGTATGGCCTTGCCTTACAATATAAAACGCCTTGGGGCAACTGTTTGTTGTGATTTGGCGCTATATAAATATTGATTTGATTTGATCATACCGTGCAGTACCGACCTGAACCACCTGGTGGAAACGGGGCTGCCAGCATACGCTGGCTAAATCATCAAAGTGTGACAGGGCCTTAAAACTAATGTCTCTGTTGAGTTGCTTTAACAGTGTTCCAGACAAGAGGCCAAGTAAGTTCAAACAAGTTCAGACAAGTAAGGTCTAACCTTACCAATCCCCGGAACAAGAACACAGGCGACAGTGGGAAGAAAAAACTTCCTCTGATGATTTGAGGAAGAAACCTCAAGCAGACCAGACTCAAAGCGGTGACCCTCTGCTTGAGCCATGATACAGACACATATTACAAAACAATTCACAAAACAAATATACAGAAAATGTTGCCAGTGCACAGGACAGGAGGGTTACAGAAACAGACACCACACCCATCTCTGGATGGAGCCGCACCTCAAACAGAGAGAAAAAACAGAATCAGGCATCAGAAAGACAACAAATACAGTATAATTTGTCAACATTAAGCAACAAAAAGAAAAGAAATACTAATTAAAGTAACGTTGAGGCCGCAGCACGCACCATTTCCTAAAAAAATGAATTTAAAAGGGTAAAAAGCAGAGTAACATACTATGCCAGTATGCTAGTCATACGAAAGGGAAAATAAGTGCATCTTAAGTCTGGACTTGAAAGTCTCTACAGAATCTGAGTGTTTTACTGAGATCATTCCACAGAACAGGGGCATAATAAGAGAAAGATCTATGACCCGCAGACTAAAGCATTTTAAAAACAGGGGTTCAAATACATTTTTTTTACCTACTGTACTGGTGCTAGTAACAAAAAATTACTTCTACCAAAAAAAGTTACTTGCACAACCAAAAGTCAGTCTTATATCAACCTTAAAACTCCTCCTCTGATGTGTCAGACTCTTCCTCTCTGGGGAGAGTTTGAGGGGAGAGCAGCAGCAGCAACAGTAGCGGCAAACAGTTTTTTTTTTTTTCACATGCACACGCGAACATACAGAACCCGGGAGAGGTCACTTAAAGTGATATTTTTTCTAGCCATAATTTGTGCACACGTTTTCCTGTAATTGAGACTTCAAATTATAATAAAAAGTGCGTACGTTTTCCTTTAATTGAGACTTCAAAATATAATAAAACGTGCGCACGTTTCCTTTCGTTCAAAATGATATGACCTAAATTGTCATCCTCATGATGGGGAAAAGCTTTGCCCTCAGCATCCTTTTTAATGTGCTTAAACTCCAGATGATGCCATGCTGGGCAGCTGGAGTTCTCTATATGTCCTTGTGCACCCAAACCATGACGACAGGCATCGACATTAACGCTTGTCCTATTGTCCGGGACAAGTGTAAAATGTGATCGGACAATGTGCTCTAATCATTGTCCGACCGGACAAGTGGCTTTTTATTTTTTATTTTTTAACTATATGGATTTGATTCATATGTTTTCACGTCAGACAAGCTTGAACCCTCGTGCGCATGCGTGAGTTTTTCCACGCCTGTCGGTGACGTCATTCACCTGTGAGCACGCCTTGTGGAAGGAGTGGTCCCGCCCCATCGTCGGATTTTCATTGTCTGGAAATGGCGGAATGATTTGGGGTTTTTTTCCCATCAGAATTTTTTCAGAAGCTGTTACATGTCTATCTCGGCTTTCAATGCTTACCAGTCCAGTAAGTATTAGTGAAATTGTGGAGAGCTGGACATGTCCAAACTTGTCCTCTGACACGCCAACACGGAGGTGTTCCTTTGTCTCGCTTCCAAAGCGAATCGGTCGTGACGCGCGAAGCCTCCGCACGGCTTTCCATGACAAAATCTCTTGTTAAAAGTGAAATCTGCCGGAAAATGGCTGATGTCCAGCTCTTGTGATAACCAGAGAAAGAGCACTCGACGGTCTCGTATCCACAGAACCATCCGTTTAGAAATGGTCCAGTGGCTTGTGCCGCGTCGGCGCAGCTCGGAGCGTGGTGCGCTCAGCGTCCTTAAAGGGGTCCTTAAAGCTGTACTAACAGACCTTATTCTCTGTGAAGCCCGTAAAATTTTCACCGAAAGCCAGATAAATTTTTCGAATGGTTTCCAGGTGCCAGTCTCTAACAGCTTCTGAAAAAATTCTGATGGAAAAAAAGTCCTTTTCATTCCGCCATTTCCAGACAATGAAAATCCGACGAGGGGGTGGGACCACTCCTTCCCAAGGCGTGCTCACAGGCGAATGACGTCACCGACAGGCATGGAAAAACTCACACATGCGCACAAGGGTTCAAGCATGTCTGACGTGAAAACATATGAATCAAATCCATATAGTTAAAAAAAAATAAAAAGGTACGATACTTTATGGACAGACCTTGTATACCACGTCTTGTGTCGCACCTGTGAGAAAGCGTCTTCGGTTTATCCCGCCACTCTCCACGCAGCGGACAATCGGAAAACATGATATCAATGTGTGCGCAAGACCACTGTATGGAGTGTGCGTTCACTGTGGAGGCTGACTTTTTTTTTTTTCGGGAATCCCACGGGATGGGAGTCAACTTTGCTATTTATCATATCACGTGATTGGGACGGTTCGGGATTAAAAATTCACGGGAGCAGATGGGCGCAGGAACCAAGGTTTTAGGCAGCGAGCCGTCCTGCTGTCATTTGAGCGGTCAATTTTCGAAAAAGACGCCGAAAAAAATAGCGGGCGGTTTTGCTTAAAGCTGTCTAAAATTAAGACTGGGTCCGAACTCTGCAGCTGTCTCTGTGTGTGTGTGTGTGTGTGTGTGTGTGTGTGCGCGAGTCGACTGGCTGCGAGGAGGGAGCGGGGGGGGGGGGGGGGGGGGGAGCTAAACTGTGGCGCTGCCTTTATTTCTCTCTGGACTGTTCTGACGGTACGTCCTGTTCACACCGTGTGCACGTGTCGGTGACAGTTGTACTGCAATTATGAGGTGAAATAAATTGGTCAAAATTCCTCCAAATGAGAATATATGAATGAACAGAATAAAAATCATACACACGTGTGTTTAAAAAAAACCTGATATGGAGAAACTCTGCAGTGATGTTCAGAAGCAGAAATCACATAAAGCAGCTGAGAACTCTGAACTTTAACAGGCTGTTATTTTACACAGATATTTATTTTAGATGACTTAATGCAGTTGTTTAATGTTCAAGCACAAAAAGTGACTGAGGAGGAGAAAAAAGAGGAAATGAACTCTAGTCTGAATAAAAATACAAGCTGCTGATTTTTATTTTTCAAAATTATCAGGCTGCAGCTCTGAGTTTCATTTATTTCAAAGTAAGTTACTGCTTATTATTTTCAAAAATCACGAGTCAAATCAGTCTGCATTGTTCAGTTTTTCCTGCATGTTTGTGTATTTTTATCTTCTTTATAAGAGTTTGGTTTTTGTGTTTGTTCTACTAAAAAGTTTTAAAACACAATAAAATGTTAACACTTTTCCTTAGAGTAGCGCTTTAATTTCAGAAATGGAACAGAAACAACCACAAATAAAAAAGTAGGAACTATATGTAAAATGAAGATAAAATAAAAATGTTGTTATAGTCCCAGTTTTTCCACTCACACCCACAGAAGCCAAACATTCTTCCAGAGTTGTGTCTTGGTGGCTTCCCTCACTTGTCAACTTCCTGCATGGACATTTAGTTTTTGACAACTGCCTACCTGACACAGATTTACTATAAAGTACCACACTGTTTGTATTTCTGAATGATTGATATAAATAAAGTCTAAGAAATATTCAGTGAGTTGGAAATGTTCATGTATTCATCCTCTGACATTTCTCAAGAAAACTGGCTGTAAATATTATGAACTAATTCTTCCATTAACAATAAACTGCCCCGTCCCAACCTTTTTTCTTGGAAAATGCTGCAGGCCTCAAATGTAGGAATGGGTATATATTAACAACAATAAATAAAAATAAAGCTGATCTCACAAAACATGAAACATGTTGGTTTCACACAGTCTGCAGTTACAGAAATAGAAGACAAAGTAAATGTCAGGATCATTATGTGTCCATCACCACCACATTTGAAAAACAGTAAGACCACAGGCCATGCATTATTTATGTTTTGTGTTTTTTAGTGACTTTTTAAAAATTTGGATAAAGGCAATAAGTGCATCCCTGTATTACCACAGATATAAGGCCAGGTTTCTGACCTCTACTGATGGTTGGCTCTCACTACGGTATTGTATCACTTCCTGTTCCGGAGCACAGCGGTGTTTTGCTGTATCTGTTAACTGTTTAATCTGCGCAGTTAGATTGATCTAGATAACTAGATAACGATTTGTTTCACAGTGTAATCTTCACGTGCCTTAACTAAAGTACTCTCTCTGCTGAATCACCACTAAATTATTTTCACATTATTCACTTTGTGTGTTTTTAGGAATCCGCTAGCTTAGCGCAGCTATTAGCTATTAGCTGGTTTAGCATGGCGGCTTCTCCTGTCTCTCCCGTACTTTTCTGCGCTGGGTGTGAAATGTTTAGTTATTCCTCAGCCTCCTTTAGCAGTAATGGTACTTGTAATAAGTGTAGCTTGTTCGTAGCTTTGGAGGCCAGGCTGGGCGAATTGGAGACTCGGCTCCACACATTGGAAAATTCTACAGCTAGCCAGGCCCATGGAGTTGGTGAGGACCAAGGTAGCTTAGCCGCCGTTAGCTGTCCCCCAACAGATCCCGAGCAGCCGGGAAAGCAGGCCGCCTGGGTGACTGTGAGGAGGAAGCGTAGTCCTAAACAGAAGCCCCCTGTACACCACCAACCCGTTCACATTTCTAACCGTTTTTCCTCACTCGGCGACACACCCGCCGAGGAACAAACTCTTGGTTATTGGCGACTCTGTTTTGAGAAATGTGAAGTTAGTGACACCAGCAACCATAGTCAATTGTCTTCCGGGGGCCGGAGCAGGCGACACTGAAGGAAATTTGAAACTGTTGGCTAAGGCTAAGCGTAAATTTGGTAAGATTGTAATTCACGTCGGCAGTAATGACACCCGGTTACGGCAATCGGAGGTCACTAAAATTAATATTGAATCGGTGTGTAACTTTGCAAAAACAATGTCGGACTCTGTAGTTTTCTCTGGGCCCCTCCCCAATCGGACCGGGAGTGACATGTTTAGCCGCATATTCTCCTTAAATTGCTGGCTGTCTGAGTGGTGTCCAAAAAATGAGGTGGGCTTCATAGATAATTGGCAAAGCTTCTGGGGAAAACCTGGTCTTGTTAGGAGAGACGGCATCCATCCCACTTTGGATGGAGCAGCTCTCATCTCTAGAAATCTGGCCTATTTTATTAAACCCTCCAAATCGTGACTATCCACGGTTGGGACCAGGAAGCAGAGTTGTAGTCTTACACACCCCTCTGCAGCTTCTCTCCCCCTGCCATCCCCCCAATACCCCATCCCCGTAGAGACGGTGGCTACTCCCAGACCACCAATAACCAGCAAAAATCTATTTAAGCATAAAAATTCAAAAAGAAAAACTAATATAGCACCTTCAACTGCACCACAGACTAAAACAGTTAAATGTGGTCTATTAAACATTAGGTCTCTCTCTTCTAAGTCCCTGTTAGTAAATGATATAATAATTGATCAACATATTGATTTATTCTGCCTTACAGAAACCTGGTTACAGCAGGATGAATATGTTAGTTTAAATGAGTCAACACCCCCGAGTCACACTAACTGTCAGAATGCTCGTAGCACGGGCCGAGGTCGGAGGATTAGCAGCAATCTTCCATTCCAGCTTATTAATTAATCAAAGACCCAAACAGAGCTTTAATTCATTTGAAAGCTTGACTATTAGTCTTGTCCATCCAAATTGGAAGTCCCAAAAACCAGTTTTATTTGTTGTTATCTATCGTCCACCTGGTCCTTACTGTGAGTTTCTATGTGATTTTTCAGACCTTTTGTCTGACTTAGTGCTTAGCTCAGATAAGATAATTACAGTGGGTGATTTTAACATCCACATAGATGCCGGGAATGACAGCCTCAACACTGCATTTAATCTAATATTAGACTCAGTTGGCTTCGCTCAAAATGTAAATGAGCCCACCCACCATTTTAACTGCACTTTAGATCTTGTTCTGACATATGGCATAGAAACTGAAGACTTAACAGTATTCCCTGAAAACCCCCTTTTGTCTGATCATTTCTTAACATTTACATTTACTTTAATGGACTACCCAGCAGTGGGAAATAAGTTTCATTACAGTAGAAGTCTTTCTGAAAGCGCTGTAACTAGGTTTAAGGATATGATTCCTTCTTTGTTATGTTCTTCAATGCCATATACCAACACAGTGCAGAGTAGCTACCTCTGTGAGTGAGATAGATTATCCCGTCTTCTACATCCTCATTGAGCACATTTTAGATGCTGTAGCTCCTCTGAAAAAGAGAGCCTTAAATCAGAAGTGCCTGACTCCCTGGTATAACCCACAAACTCGCAGCTTAAAGCAGATAACCTGTAAGCTGGAGAGGAAATGGCGTCTCACTAATTTAGAAGATCTTCACTTAGCCTGGAAAAAGAGTCTGTTGCTCTATAAAAAAGCCCTCCGTAAAGCTAGGACATCTTACTATTCATCACTAATTGAAGAAAATAAGAACAACCCCAGGTTTCTTTTCAGCACTGTAGCCAGGCTGACAAAGAGTCAGAGCTCTATTGAGCCAAGTATTCCTTTAACTTTAACTAGTAATGACTTCATGACTTTCTTTGAAAATAAAATTTTAACTATGAGAGAAAAAATTATTCATAACCATCCCAAAGACATATCGTTATCTTTGGCTGCTTTTAGTAATGCTGGTATTTGGTTAGACTCTTTCTCTCCGATTGTTCTGTCTGAGTTATTTTCATAAGTCACTTCCTCCAAACCATCAACATTAGTTGGCTATGTACCACAGGCTTTTAAGGAAGCAGTAATTAAACCATTACTTAAAAAGCCATCACTTGACCCAGGTATCTTAGCTAATTATAGGCCAATCTCCAACCTTCCTTTTCTCTAAAAAATTCTTGAAAGGGTAGTTGTAAAACAGCTAACTGATCATCTGCAGAGGAATGGTCTATTTGAAGAGTTTCAGTCAGGTTTTAGAATTCATCATAGTACAGAAACAGAATTAGTCAAGGTTACAAATGATCTTCTTATGGCCTCAGACAGTGGACTCATCTCTGTGCTTGTTCTGTTAGACCTCAGTGCAGCTTTTGATACTGTTGACCATAAAGTTTTATTACAGAGATTAGAGCATGCCATAGGTATTAAAGGCACTGCGCTGCGGTGGTTTGAATCATATTTATCTAATAGATTACAATTTGTTCATGTAAATGGGGAATCTTCTTCACAGACTAAGGTTAATTATGGAGTTCCACAAGGTTCTGTGCTAGGACCGATTTTATTCACTTTATACATGCTTCCCTTAGGCAGTATTATTAGAAAGCATTGCTTAAATTTTTATTGTTACGCAGATGATACCCAGCTTTATCTAGCCATGAAGCCAGAGGTCACACACCAATTAGTTAAACTGCAGGAATGTCTTTCAGACATAAAGACATGGATGACCTCTAATTTCCTGCTTTTAAATTCAGATAAAACTGAAGTTATTGTACTTGGCCCCACAAATCTTAGAAATCAAAATCAAATCAAATCAATTTTACTTATATAGCACCAAATCACAACAAACAGTTGCCCCAAGGCGCTTTATATTGTAAGGCAAAGCCATACAATAATTACAGAAAAACCCCAACGGTCAAAACAAACCCCTGTGAGCAAGCACTTGGCTACAGTGGGAAGGAAAAACTCCCTTTTAACAGGAAGCATGGTGTCTAATCAGATCCTTACTCTGGATGGCATTACCCTGACCTCCAGTAATACTGTGAGAAATCTTGGAGTCATTTTTGATCAGGATGTGTCCTTCAATGCACATATTAAGCAAATATGTTGTGTGGGCCGCTGAAGAGGAGGTACTGCTGGCCCACCACCACCAGTCGGCGCCCTGCTTGGAGTGCGGGCTTCAAGCATGAGAGGGCGCAGGAGCCATTGGAAGTGACAGCTGTCACTTGTCAACCACACCAGCTGTCTCTCATCAACCACCTCATAAGAAGCGGATTATAACTCCACCTCCTCGCCAAGAAATCATCTACCACTAGAGGTAATCTTCTCTGCTGTATTTTCTGAGTGTTTTTTCAAATTGTGATCTGTGTGCAGCCGTACACCTGTGAAGTCTGTTGGAGATTGGATTGGCGGATAGTGAGAGGATGACGGTCTTCGTCTCTCACTCCATCCAGAAGAGGGACAAACAGGAGCTGCACAAGTGATAACGTATCTGGAGGTGGAGGTTTTCCCTCCCGGAGGAATTGTGTGTAAAGGTTGCTGGGCGTGAGGACTCACACTCACCGTCATCTGTTTCTTGTCTGCCAGCAGTACCAGGGCCGACAACGGAGGACAGAGACCACCTGGGGACTCAGGACTTGGCAGCTCCGGTGTTCTTCAGGCCGTTGGTGGTGGAAGCGGTGTGGGCCCCGGCTCTTCGATCACCAGAGGTCTCCTATCTTCGAGCCTGCCCACAGTCCTCTTGTGTACAATTGGCATCCATTATTTTTCTGTCTGTATTCCGTTGTGTGCCTTCACAACATTAAATTGTTACTCCTTTTCTTATCCATTGTCCGTTCATTTGCGCCCCCTGTTGTGGGTCCGTGTTACGACACCTTCACAACAAAATATGTAGGACTGCTTTTTTGCATTTGCGCAATATCTCTAAAATTAGAAAGGTCTTGTCTCAGAGTGAAGCTAATTCATGCATTTATTTCTTCTAGGCTGGACTATTGTAATTCATTATTATCAGGTTGACCTAAACGTTCCCTGAAAAGCCTTCAGTTAATTCAAAATGCTGCAGCTAGAGTACTGACGGGGACTAGAAGGAGAGAGCATATTTCATCCATATTGGCCTCTCTTCAATGGCTCCCTGTTAATTCCAGAATAGAATTTAAAATTCTTCTTCTTACTTATAAGGTTTTGAATAATCAGGTCCCATCTTATCTTAGGGACCTCATAGTACCATATCACCTCAATAGAGCGCTTCGCTCTCAGAATGCAGGCTTACTTGTAGTTCCTAGGGTTTGTAAGAGTAGAATGGGAGGCAGAGCCTTCAGCTTTCAGGCTCCTCTCCTGTGGAACCAGCTCCCAATTCGGATCAGGGAGACAGACACCCTCTCTACTTTTAAGATTAGGCTTAAAACTTTCCTTTTTGCTAAAGCTTATAGTTAGGGCTGGATCAGGTGACCCTGAACCATCCCTTAGTTGTGCTGCTATAGACTTAGACTGCTGGGGGGTTCCCATGATGCACTGATTGTTTCTTTTTATTCACCTCTTTTTGCTCTGTATGCACCACTCTGCATTTAATCATTAGTGATTGATCTCTGCTCTCTTCCACAGCATGTCTTTTTCCTGATTCTCTCCCCTCAGCCCCAACCAGTCCCAGCAGAAGACTGCCCCTCCCTGAGCCTGGTTCTGCTGGAGGTTTCTTCCTGTTAAAAGGGAGATTTCCTTCCCACTGTCGCCAAGTGTTTGCTCATAGGGGGTCGTTTTGACCGTTGGGTTTTTTCTGTAATTATTGTATGTAGGGCTGAAACGATTAATCGAGTAACTCGAATAATTCGATTACAAAAAATGTTCGAGGCAAATTCTGTGCCTCGAAGCTTCGTTTAACATTGTAGTACATATGCCAGGCCTGTGTGTGGCGCTGCAACGTCTGCAGAAAAAAAACACAAGACTGGAACATAACAGCTAATCAAATTAGCAACGATAGCTACCGCTTTCTAACGTGACACAGAGTAAAATAATGCCTTTTAAAAGAAAGATGGTCCACTCTGATCATGTGAAATAGACTTACTGTGCATTTAAAGCGAAGCAGTGTGTTTGTCTATTTTTAAAAAACACACGGTCTGCTCTACGTGGGGAGGGACTATTGACCCGGCGGCCGTCTGCTGTCTGTCTCTGCCCAGTGTGAGGGGCTGTCAGACCGGGCGAGTCACAGCTCTGTCCCCGGCTACACTGACAAACAGCAGAAGTCCACTCTTTCTTCTGTTTCCCTCAGACTCACACTGAGTGTTTGACTTTTTAATTTTTGCTTTTTGGGCAACACACAACACTTCACAAACACTGTAACTTAAATAAAATAATAATTTAAAAAAAACAGACTGTGAGGCTGCATGTTCAACCTCCATCTGCAATGCATCTGCTGAATTGCAGAGAGGGATTAAAAAATACATCACGCAGGGACCCAGTCCATCAACCTTTATTAAAAACAAACAAAACAAAAATTAAAAATGGTTAAATTTTACAAGTTGGAGAAAACAAAACAGAAAGCCACATCCCATCGCCATTTCAGCAAAATGCCAACACTTTGGCACAGGGACATTGTGCCATTGCTTAGGGAGAGCCATATTTTTTTGAAAAATGTTTGATTTTTGAAAATCAGGGTAAAATATTAACAACATACTTTATTGCAAAAAAAGCCATATATTCTTGTGTAAATTCCTGTAAATCCATTCAAAGCCACAGTGTATTTTTTACATGAAAAAAAGTCAACCTTAATAAAAATTCAGTTACATTCTTGTGTAAATTCATGCAAATCCATTCAAAGTCGCAATCTTTTTTTCCAATGAAACAAAGCCTAGATTAATGAAAGAAAAGTCACATAATCTTGTCTAAAATCCTGTTTGAACAGCACAATGTTTATTTTCCAGAGAGCAAAATTCTTTCCGTGTTTTTGAATACAATTCGCTTTTCCCATTTATCTTTCAGGTGTGTTCATTAAGCCAGCGACAATTACACAGATTCTTGTCCTTAGACTTTTCAAACTGTCTTTCGCGCCATTTTCCCTTTGTCTGATGTCGCTCCGTGACACAGACATGGTGCAAAATTCTTCTTTTAAAAACTTCAGAGCTCTAAAAGTATGCAATGTCCACATGCTACATTTAGCTTAAGTGTCTCGCAGGAGCCATACAGCGTTACCGCAGCAACCAACCAGTCCCGCTTTATAACAGCTGTCGTAACAGCCAGGCTTTGAGTGGCATTTATCCTCCGCGAAGTTCCGCGGATCTGAGGAAACTGATTTGTATATGTAACACACAGATCAGTGTCTGTGGACTTATAAAACTTGCACAATGTCAAGAAAATGATAATTTCTCTACATTGATTACAGACCCTGCGGGTCAGTAATCAACTTTTCTGCAGCGCGGCTTTGCTTTGAACCATGAACCAATCGAAGCAGTGGTTTGCAGATTGAAGCAGTGCTTCGAACTATTGCTTCGTTTATTCTTTCTTTCTTTCGCTTAATTTTCCCCCGCTAAAACCCTAAAGAGCATATGTCTGTGAGTATTATTTACCTTTTTTATGTTAAACCAACCTGTTATGGTCTTCTGAAACAGTTGATAGATGCATTTTATAACTTAAAAACGGGAGCGATGCTAACGCGTTAGCATGTCTATGGGATTTTCAATGTTAAAAGTTAGCATTAAGCAGTTGCAGCTGTCATCACGTTCGGGTGAATTTGTTTTCAAATTGTAATATTTTTTACATTTATTTTTGTTTATATATTAATAATCTAATGATTATTATATACAATATATACTTATATAGAATTTTACAGAAAGAGACAAAAAGAACCTGAATAGAAGCACAACAGAAAATATAAAAGCAACTAACAATGAACATAAATAAATAAAGACAGAAATAAATGTTTCCTGTGAACACCTAGTGACTCTTACACCTCCACTTCATTCCTGTCTTATTTAAGTTTAATGACAGTTTGTTTCGGTCAAACCATATTTTCAATGTGTTAATTTCTTCAGTGATTTCCTCCAGAATGTTTCTGTGTAGGCTCTCAGTTGCCCAGGTGGTTTCCATAATAGAGAAGCTTGAATCTTCGACTGGACTGGGTTGCTTGACGCGAGGACGTTTCGCTTCAAATCGCAGAAGCTTCCTCAGCTAAAATTCTTGCTCTGGAAGTCTGACTTCTGTCTGACTCTGATTTCTTCTCTACAAGAGTCAGAAGCGAAACGTCCTCGCATCAAGCAACCCAGTCCAGTCGAAGATTCAGATACTATTTCCTCCAGAACTATCTGCCAAACTACAACCCCTGGCAAAAATTATGGAATCACCGGCCTCGGAGGATGTTCATTCAGTTGTTTAATTTTGTAGAAAAAAAAGCAGATCACAGACATGACACAAAACTAAAGTCATTTCAAATGGCAACTTTCTGGCTTTAAGAAACACTATAAGAAATCAGGAAAAAAAAATTGTGGCAGTCAGTAACGGTTACTTTTTTAGACCAAGCAGAGGGAAAAAAATATGGAATCACTCAATTCTGAGGAAAAAATGATGGAATCATGAAAAACAAAAGAAGGCTCCAACTCTGACTTTTATAACAGCTTGCAGTCTCTGAGGCATGGACTTAATGAGTGACAAACAGTACTCTTCATCAATCTGGCTCCAACTTTCTCTGATTGCTGTTGGCAGATCAGCTTTGCAGGTTGGAGCCTTGTCATGGACCATTTTCTTCAACTTCCACCAAAGATTTTCAATTGGATTAAGATCCAGACTATTTGCAGGCCATGACATTGACCCTATGTGTCTTTTTGCAAGGAATGTTTTCACAGTTTTTGCTCTATGGCAAGATGCATTATCATCTTGAAAAATGATTTCATCATCCCCAAACATCCTTTCAATTGATGGGATAAGAAAAGTGTCCAAAATATAAACTTGTGCATTTATTGATGATGTAATGACAGCCATCTCCCCAGTGCCTTTACCTGACATGCAGCCAGCCCCATATCATCAATGACTATGGAAATTTACATGTTCTTTTCAGGCAGTCATCTTTATAAATCTCATTGGAACGGCACCAAACAAAAGTTCCAGCATCATCACCTTGCCCAATGCAGATTCGAGATTCATCACTGAATATGACTTTCATCCAGTCATCCACAGTTCACAATTGCTTTTCCTTAGCCCATTGTAACCTTGTTTTTTTCTGTTTAGGTGTTAATGATGGCTTTCGTTTAGCTTTTCTGTATGTAAATCCCATTTCCTTTAGGCGGTTTCTTACAGTTCGGTCACAGACGTTGACTCCAGTTTCCTCCCATTCGTTCCTCATTTGTTTTATTGTGCATTTTCGATTTTTGAGACATATTGCTTTAAGTTTCTGTCTTGACACTTTGATGTCTTCCTTGGTCTACCAGTATGTTTGCCTTTTACAACCTTCCCATGTTGTTTGTATTTAGTCCAGAGTTTAGACACAGCTGACTGTGAACAACCAACATCTTTTACAACATTGCGTGATGATTTACCCTCTTTTAAGAGTTTGATAATCCTCTCCTTTGTTTCAATTGACATCTCTCGTGTTCGAGCCATGATTTATGTCAGTCCACTTGGTGGAACAGCTCTCCAAGGTGTGATCACTCCTTTATAGATGCAGACTAACGAGCAGATCTGATTTGATGCAGGTGTTAGTTTTGGGGATGAAAATTTACAGGGTGATTCCATAATTTATTCCTCAGAATTGAGTGAGTCCATATTTTTTTCCCTCTGCTTGGTCTAAAAAAGTAACCATTACTGACTGCCACAATTTTTTAGTGTTTCTTAAAGCCAGAAAGTTGCCATTTGAAATGACTTTAGTTTTGTGTCATGTCTGTGATCTGCTTTTTTTCTACAAAATTAAACAACTGAATGAACATCCTCCGAGGCCAGTGATTCCATAATTTTTGCCAGGGGTTGTAGAAAACTGCTGCATCCTAGTAAGAGCAGAATACTACTGGAATGAATTTGAATAAGGAAAGTTGTTTTTTTTTCCTCACTAAATGGATGCTGCACTCACAGCGGTTTATTCAAATCAAATCAATTTTATTTATATAGCGCCAAATCAAAACAAACAGTTGCCCCAAGGCGCTTTATATTGTAAAGCAAAAGCCATACAATAATTACAGAAAAACCCCAACGGTCAAAACGACCCCCTGTGAGCAAGCACTTGGCGACAGTGGGAAGGAAAAACTCCCTTTTAACAAGAAGAAACCTCCAGCAGAACCAGGCTCAGGGAGGGGCAGTCTTCTGCTGGGACTGGTTGGGGCTGAGGGGAGAGAACCAGGAAAAAGACATGCTGTGGAAGAGAGCAGAGATCAATCACTAATGATTAAATGCAGAGTGGTGCATACAGAGCAAAAAGAGAAAGAAACACTCAGTGCATCATGGGAACCCCCCAGCAGTCTAAGTCTATAGCAGCATAACTAAGGGATGGTTCAGGGTCACCTGATCCAGCCCTAACTATAAGCTTTAGCAAAAGGAAAGTTTTAAGCCTAATCTTAAAAGTAGAGAGGGTGTCTGTCTCCCTGATCCGAATTGGGAGCTGGTTCCACAGGAGAGGAGCCTGAAAGCTGAAGGCTCTGCCTCCCATTCTACTCGTATAAACCCTAGGAACTACAAGTAAGCCTGCAGTCTGAGAGCGAAGCGCTCTATTGGGGTGATATGGTACTATGAGGTCCCTAAGATAAGATGGGACCTGATTATTCAAAACCTTATAAGTAAGAAGAAGAATTTTAAATTCTATTCTAGAATTAACAGGGAGCCAATGAAAAGAGGCCAATATGGGTGAAATATGCTCTCTCCTTCTAGTCCCCGTCGGGACTCTAGCTGCAACATTTTGAATTAACTGAAGGCTTTTCAGGGAACTTTTAGGACAACCTGATAATAATGAATTACAATAGTCCAGCCTAGAGGAAATAAATGCATGAATTAGTTTTTCAGCATCACTCTGAGACAAGACCTTTCTAATTTTAGAGATACTGCGCAAATGCTAAAAAACAGTCCTACATATTTGCTTAATATGCGCATTGAAGGACATATCCTGAACAAAAATGACTCCAAGAGTTCTCACAGTATTACTAGAGGTCAGGGTAATGCCATCCAGAGTAAGGATCTGGTTAGACACCATGTTTCTAAGATTTGTGGGGCCAAGTACAATAACTTCAGTTTTATCTGAATTTAAAAGCAGGAAATTAGAGGTCATCCATGTCTTTATGTCTGTAAGACATTCCTGCAGTTTAACTAATTGGTGTGTGTCGTCTGCTTCATGGATAGATAAAGCTGGGTATCATCTGCGTAACAATGAAAATTTAAGCAATGCTTTCTAATAATACTGCCTAAGGGAAGCATGTATAAAGTGAATAAAATTTGTCCTAGCACAGAACCTAGTGGAACTCCATAATTAACCTTAGTCTGTGAAGAAGACTCCCCATTTACATGAACAAATTGTAATCTATTAGATAAATATGATTCAAACCACTGCAGCACAGTGCCTTTAATACCTATGGCATGCTCTAATCTCTGTAATAAAACTTTATGGTCAACAGTATCAAAAGCTGCACTGAGGTCTAACAGGACAAGCACAGAGATGAGTCCACTGTCTGAGGCCATAAGAAGATCATTTGTAACCTTCACTAATGCTGTTTCTGTACTATGATGAATTCTAAAACCTGACTGAAACTCTTCAAATAGACCATTCCTCTGCAGATGATCAGTTAGCTGTTTTACAACTACCCTTTCAAGAATTTTTTAGAGAATAGGAAGCTCCCAATTCAGATCAGGTAGACAGACACCCTCTCTACTTTTAAGATTAGGCTTAAAACTTTCCTTTTTGCTAAAGCTTATAGTTAGGGCTGGATCAGGTGACCCTGATCCATTCCCTAAGTTATGCTGCTATAGACTTAGACTGCTGGGGGGTTCCCATGATGCACTGAGTGTTTCTTTCTCCTTTTGCTCTGTATGCACCACTCTGCATTTAATCATTAGTGATTGATCTCTGCTCCCCTCCACAGCATGTCTTTTTCCTGGTTCTCTCCCTCAGCCCCAACCAGTCCCAGCAGAAGACTGCTCCTCCCTGAGCCTGGTTCTGCTGGAGGTTTCTTCCTGTTAAAAGGGAGTTTTTCCTTCCCACTGTCGCCAAGTGCTTGCTCACAGGGGGTCGTTTTGACCGTTGGGGTTTTTACGTAATTATTGTATGGCCTCGCCTTACAATATAAAGCGCCTTGGGGCAACTGTTTGTTGTGATTTGGCGCTATATAAATAAAATTGATTGATTGATTGGAAGGTTGGAGATTGGCCTATAATTAGCTAAGATAGCTGGGTCAAGTGATGGCTTTTTAAGTAATGGTTTAATTACTGCCACCTTAAAAGCCTGTGGTACATAGCCAACTAATAAAGATAGATTGATCATATTTAAGATCAAAGCATTAATTAATGGTAGGGCTTCCTTGAGCAGCCTGGTGGGAATGGGGTCTAATAAACATGTTGATGGTTTGGAGGAAGTAACTAATGAAAATAACTCAGAACAATCGGAGAGAAAGAGTCTAACCAAATACCAGCATTACTAAAAGCAGCCAAAGATAACGATATGTCTTTGGGATGGTTATGAGTAATTTTTTCTCTAATAGTTAAAATTTTATTAGCAAAGAAAGTCATGAAGTCATTACTAGTTAAAGTTAAAGGAATACTCGGCTCAATAGAGCTCTAACTCTATCAGCCTGGCTACAGTGCTGAAAACAAACCTGGGGTTGTTCTTATTTTCTTCAATTAGTGATGAGTAGTAAGATGTCCTAGCTTTACGGAGGTTTTTTTTTTTATAGAGCAACAGACTCTTTTTCCAGGCTAAGTGAAGATCTTCTAAATTAGTGAGACGCCATTTCCTCTCCAACTTACGGGTTATCTGCTTTAAGCTGCGTGTTTGTGGGTTATACCACGGAGTAAGGCACTTCTGATTTAAGGCTCTCTTTTTCAGAGGAGCTACAGCATCTAAAGTTGTGCTCAATGAGGATGTAAAAGACGAGATAATCTATCTCACTCAGAGTTTAGGTAGCTACTCTGCACTGTGTTGGTATATGGCATTGGAGAACATAAAAGAGAAATCATATCCTTAAACCTAGTTACAGCGCTTTCAGAAAGACTTCTACTGTAATGAAACTTATTCCCCACTGCTGGGTAGTCCATTAAAGTAAATGTAAATGTTATTAAGAAATGATCAGACAGAAGGGGGTTTTCAGGGAATACTGTTAAGTCTTCAATTTCCATACCATAAGTCAGAACAAGATCTAAAGTATGGTTAAAGTGGTGGGTGGACTCATTTACATTTTGAGCAAAGCCAATTGAGTCTAATAATAGATTAAATGCCGTGTTGAGGCTGTCATTCTCAGCATCTATGTGGATGTTAAAATTGCCCACTATAATTATCTTATCTGAGCTATCAGACAAAAGGTCTGAAAATTCACAGAGAAACCCACAGTAACGACCAGGTGGATGATAGATAACAAATAAAACTGGTTTATGGACTTCCAATTTGGATGGACAAGACAGAGTCAAGCTTTCAAATGAATTAAAGCTCTGTCTGGGTTTTTGATTAATTAATAAGCTGGAGCTTAATAAGCTAATTAATTAATAAGCTTATTGTCTGGAATAGTCCCAGATTGCATTTCAGAGCTTCTAGAATTCAAACATTTTCGTGCAGGTGGTGTTGGGGGGTAATTGGGTTTCAGCTTTTTTTGTTTTTCAGCACTTCCATCCCTGAATATGTCAATCATGAGCCACTTTTGTGCAGATTAAAGTTACTAACTGGGACTCCTGTCTTGTTGCAAGAAAGAAATGAGAATCGTCCTCCGTTCTGTTCACACAGCTCCAAACGCTGCGCGGCTCTCTGACGAGTAACGCTAGAACGAGTCCAGTCGGAATTAATAACTTCAAAGCGAATCACCGTTTTGTTTATTTTTATTTATGTCCAGAGATCAAGGATACAGTGACCAATTTCATATTTATTTACTTTAAGACTCAATTAAGTACATAGAAAACCTGTAAAGCCTACTTTTAGTAAAAAATTCATGAGGTATCGATAAGGGAATCGATAAAGAAACGGATAGATAAGCAGAATCGATAATGGCATCGATAGATAAAATCTTATCAATACCCATCCCTACACATGAATCAGGGTCTCAGCATCAGCCATAGACAGGGTGGGATGAATCTTTGCTATATTTTGCAGGTGGAAGAAAGCAGTCCTCGTAATATCTCTAATGTGGAGGTAAAAGGACAACTATGGATCAAAAATTACCTCAAGGTTCCTCACTTTGTCAGTGTGACGTATGACACACAAGCCCAGTCTAAGTGTTAGCTGGTCAAATTGATGCCGATGTCTCACTGGACCAAGAACCATCATTTCAGTCTTATCAGATTTTAAAAGTAGGAAGTTTCTAGACATCCAGCTTCTGACTGATGCAAGGCAATCTTCTAAGGATTTTATGTGGATGAGATTAACAGCAGCTATCAGCATGTATAACAGTATCATCAGCATAGCAGTGAAAGGTCATCCCAAAACACTGCATTATGTGCCCAAGGGGTGCTATATAAAGGGAGAAAAGCAGGGGCTAAGACTTACAGGTGGTTGTCCATGTATGAGTGTTGCCACCATGTTGAACAAGAACTCTGAGTTATGCTTGTTTTTGTTGACCAAATCAGAGTAATAGGTCCGCTTTGTAGCCAGTAGTGCATAAGCCTACTTTTGAAGCTCCAGGACAAATAAAAGATCCCAGTACAATCTACATCGTGTGAAATAAAGCATGTCACCACACTGATGACCCCATCCTGAGAAGTCACCCAGTGCCTGGCCGGCTGCCTGCTCTGACTGGTGGATCAGCTGGTTACCAGGAGAGAGAACACATGGGGATTACCCATGAGCATATGCTGTTACTGCTTATGGGCGCTGGAAGTGTTGTGCTTCTCAGAGCAGATACGCCGGTAAAGAAGGCTTGGCTCTGCTGTGGAACACTCATGTCTGTCAGAGTGCACGCTGGCACTCTGACACTGACTGACTCTGAACTGGGCAGGGCAACATCATGCCTCAGAGACTCACACAACACACTTGGCTTTACTTTTGAGCCAGAAGACAATGTCTACAAAATTTTCATAAAATCAATATAGCCACACCCATTTCTTTCCAGTTTTACACATAGATCAAAACAATAGTTGCACTGTACTCTAACTTAATTCATTCCACAAGCTGCCATTACATCGGCTGACTGACAGGAGGAGTTTTACACTTGGGTCAACAGGTTTTTGTGCACTGTATGTCTAAAATCTTTATGATGTCATAGTGGCAACACTTAAAGGCAAAAGAAGATAGAAAAGAACAAGTTTAGAGGAGAGAAAAAAAAAACAGGCTCTGAATCAAACTAAAAAAAAAAAAAAAAATAGCACTTGTCCCACCCTCATCACCCCCACTACTATATACGTTGTAGTTGTAGGAATCCCTTGAGAAACAGTACCACCACCACGGTGCCCTGAAGCATGGCCCTTGTCAGCCTGCTTAAGTTATCACCAACAACATATGCAGAGTATAACGTCACATACTGTCACCGCCGACAAATTATGCCAAATTTGAAATTACATCCATGAGACAACACTGATGTCAATTAAAGCATTGCTACATAGTGTTGTCCAAAAAGGAAAGACTCAAAATTCTATTAAGAAGGTGACTACATGAAGTACGTGTTTCCCCCTTCATTTAATATGAGGCTGATTTACCGTCAGGAGCCGTTTACAGACAGGCAGCTATTATATGGATAAAGTGCACAGCACGTGCACTTTTTGGAGAGCTGTTTGCATGGGAGTTTCGTGTTGAGGTGAAAAACTTGTGTTGGTTTTGTTCTACAGTATTAACATAAACACACAGTGCATCAGTAAAGTATTCACAGCACTTCACTTTTTACACATTTTGTTATGCTACAGCCTTGTTCCAAAATAGATTCAATTCATTTCCCCTTCAAAATTCTACCCACAACACAAACAAAGTTTTTTTTTTGTTTGCCAATTTATTAAAAATAAAAACGAATAAACCACTCATCCATAAGTATTCACCGTCGTTGCTCAAAACTTTGTTGATGCACCTTTGGCAGCAATTACAGCCTGAAGACTTCTGGAATATGATGCCACAAGCTTGGTGCACTTATCTTTGGACAGTTTGGTCCATTCCTCTTTGCAGCACCTCTCAAGCTCCATCAGATTGGATGGGGAGCATCAGTGCACAGACATTTTCAGATCTCTCCAGAGATGTTCAGTCGGATTCAAGTCTGGGCTCTGGCTGGACCACTCAAGGACATTCACAGAGTTGTCCTGAAGCTCCTCCTTTGATATCTTGGCTGTGTGTTTAGGGTCATTGTCCTGCTGAAAGATGAACCGTCACCCCAGTCTGAGGTCCAGAGCGCTCTGGAGTAGGTTTTCATCCAGGATGTCTCTATACATTGCTGCATTCATCGTTCCCTCAATCCTGACTAGTCTCCCAGTTCCTGCTGCTGAAAAACATCCCCACAGCATGATGCTGCCACCACCATGCTTCACTGTAGGGATGGTGCCTGGGTTCCTCCAAACATGATGCCAAAGAGTTCAATCTTTGTCTCATCAGACCAGAGAATTTTGTTTGTCCTGGTCTGAGAGTCCTTCAGGTACCTTTTGTCAAACTCCAGGTGGGCTGCCATGTGTCTTTTACTGAGGAGTGGCTTCCGTCTGGTCACTCTACCATAAAGGCCTGATTGGTGAACTGGTGCAGAGATGGTTGTCCTTCTGGAAGGTTCTCTTCTCTCCACAGAGGAATGCTGGAGCTCTGACAGAGTGACCATCGGGTTCTTGGTCACTAACTAAGGCCCTTCTCCCCGATCGCTCAGTTTAGACGTGCGTCCAGCTCTAGGAAGAGTCCTGGTGGATCTGAACTTCTTCCATTTACAGATGATGGAGGCCACTGTGCTCATTGGGACCAGTCCCAATGAGCCAGTCTCAGCAGAAGACTGCCCCTCCCTGAGCCTGGTTCTGCTGGAGGTTTCTTCCTGTTAAAAGGGAGTTTTTCCTTCCCACTGTCGCCAAGTGCTTGCTCACAGGGGGTCGTTTTGACCGTTGGGGTTTTTACGTAATTATTGTATGGCTTTGCCTTACAATATAAAGCGCCTTGGGGCAACTGTTTGTTGTGATTTGGTGCTATATAAATAAAATTGATTGATTGACCTTCAAAGCAGCAGAAATGTTTCTATCCCCTTCCCCAGCTCTGTGCCTCGAGACAATCCTGTCTCAGAGGTCTACAGACAATTCCTTTGACTTCATGCTTGGTTTGTGCTCTGACTGTCAACTGTGGGACCTTATATGTAGACAGTTGTGTGTCTTTCCAAATCATGTCCAATCAACTGAATTTACTCCAGGTGGACTCCAACTAAACCATAGAAACATCTCAAGGATTATCAGTGGAAACAGGAGGTCAATTCTATGGTAACGGAATTACAACAGCAGCAAAATGTGGACATATGGCATCTAACCATGACAGATTAGCTCAGATTGTAATTCCGTTACCGTTGAATTGCCCAAGAGACACCTGAGCTCAGTGTTGAGCTTCATGACAGACTGTGAATACTTATGAACATGTGATTTATTAGGTTTATTTTTAATAAATTTGCAACAAAATAAGCAATACCCAGACTGTGCTCTGACCCGACTGCCTCGGCCAATTCATGCACATGCCTCGTGCATGAGCCTGCAAAGGCAGTACAAATGTAGATGGAACACTAAGAGTACCAGGAGAGCTGCCAGACTGTTTCATTGACTGACCCGAACCTTAAGCACAGCCAAATAACACCGACGGTCCAGCTGAAATTACCAATAAGTTGTTTTTTTTTTTACATTCACCCTCACTGTTGTCTTGTTGAATGGAATGTTAACTCATGCAAATATTCTTACCACTGCGTTTGTATTTGTTTATCAGGCGCAAACATGATATGTCAAAGTCTAGACCATGAATATGTGACAACCCCATTTTTTCAGGTTGATTTATAAGAACAAATACATTTTAGTCAGACCAATGCAATATTATTTTAAATTAACTTTATAATAAAATAGATATTTCAACTGAGCTAACACACAGTTTGATCAATGGGAATTTGCAAAACATATGTTCTTTCAGCTTCTCCCTTTATCACTTGGGGTCACCACAGCAGACCCAATATGGACCTGCATGTCTATTTGGCAGAGGTTTTATGTGGGACGCCCTTCCTAACAACTCCACATTGCATGGAGAATAGGCACAGGTGGTCTTGAATTAGGAACCAATCAGAAATTTGAGTTTGTAGGCTTTTAAGCAAAGTAGTTGTAAACATGCTTGTAGCTGAGTAATATTGTAAGCACATATGTAATGCATACTGTAACAATGTTATGTTGTTTATTAGTAGAGCCTAATCGATATACTGGCTGGCCAATATGAGCCTTTCACAAACATAACATCAGCATTACTTTTGCCCATAAGAATTTTTTCTATTATTTTTTCGAACAATGAAAAATGCAGAAAAACACTTTGGCTGATGGAAATAGCGTCACTACATAATTTGTCCAGCAGAGGGCACACCAACTGCAGTGTATACAATGCTGTGAAGCACAGGTGGGACCCCCATCACCCCTTGGACAGGCAAGAGAGGCAAAGCAACCAGCTTCTATTAATTTTCAATTAGAGTGGGTGTTTCATAGCAACAAGATAAAAATGGTTGCTGTGCAGCAAGGTAGGCAGGGCCAAAATCAACAAGAAGCCTGTTTATGCAAATTCTAAGAGATGTGACAGTGTCTGACAATCCAAGTGAAGGCAGTGTGACATATATAGGATGCTTGGTGGTTTTATTTGTAGTTATTTAGAATAAAGTTCATGTTTACATAATAACAAATCCAGCCTCAATTACATTTCTAAGTCAGGAGGGTTTGATATTGATAACAAAATGCTTGGAAACATTGCCATTTTTTATGTACAGTATATACTGGTAGATATATTTTCTCTCAAAAATTCTTAAAAGGGTAGTTGTAAAACAGCTAACTGATCATCTGCAGAGGAATGGTCTATTTGAAGAGTTTCAGTCAGGTTTTAGAATTCAACATAGTACAGAAACAGCATTAGTGAAGGTTACAAATGATCTTCTTATGGCCTCAGACAGTGGACTCATCTCTGTGCTTGTTCTGTTAGACCTCAGTGCTGCTTTTGATACTGTTGACCATAAAATTTTATTACAGAGATTAGAGCATGCCATAGGTATTAAAGGCACTGCACTGCGGTGGTTTGAATCATATTTATCTAATAGATTACAATTTGTTCATGTAAATGGGGAGTCTTCTTCACAGACTAAGGTTAATTATGGAGTTCCACAAGGTTCTGTGCTAGGACCAATTTTATTCACTTTATACATGCTTCCATTAGGCCAGTGATTTTCAACCTTTTTTGAGCCGTGGCACCCTTTTTATATTTACAAAATCCTGCGGCACACCACTGTCATGTGTCACGTGTCACGCACCACTAACTCAACTGTCTCTACACAGTGCGTTAGCACGTTAGCAACACGTGCGGCGCAGATATGACGTAACATAGTATACTATAGTCATGGAGCTGTATATGAGAACTAGAGAGTGCAGTCCCAATGCTGCACACTAAACGAAAACGTCCCTTCATGGACAGCCACATGACGCCTCCTAACCGGGAAAAATATTGACAAAGTACCCGGATGTTAATGTATTTTCAATGGAGATTCGCGACTGAACACACTCAGAAAAATGCTTGCAAAATACATGTTAAAATGCCATTTTGTCCTGGCTATTGAGCCAGTAAAATTAAATTACATTATGTCAGGAAAGTATTAAACTTACTCTGACACACACACATTCACAAATATTAGTGTTGAAAGTTACATGGATCTGCGCTGTTAAGCTACGCTGCTCGGCTGAGCTGCTGCTGTGTTCAACGCAGCGTGGCTCCTAAAACCATTACAATACATTTATATATATATATATATATATATATATATATATATATATGTATGTATATAATTTTTACACAATTATCCTTTATTGACTGAGTTTCATTCATGAAGTCAGTGGTGTGGGTACACATCTCTATGTGTGGGTTTGACTGTGAGCAGCACAGCGCGGGTCATTATAATCTCATTATTTTAAGGTGTAAATAAAAAAAAATCCCCAATCTTGTTGAACAATTTTAATCACTAACGACAAGTATTTTAACTCGACATTGGTCTAGCAGTGGAAAATATCAACTAGACATAAGTGAAATTAATGATCCGTGTCATCGGGCGACACAGGTACGGCAGGAGACATACAGCTGTTTATCATCCAAATATCACGGTCAAAGTGACAACAATAACCAAAACCACTTACTTATGGAAGGAAATATTGTCTCCCTTGTTCCTCCGTTTGTGACTTTGCCAACATGCGCAGCTTTCCGGCATATTCCACCTGTTTCTTGACGAGACTAAGTGAACTTCTATGCACACAAATCACTAACTTGCCCGGATTTAAAATGGCGATCACGCCTCCTTGTCGGCACACGGCTCAGAGCTACTGCGCGCTTTGCTGCCATCTACTGGAATAAAAGAGCATTACACCATCTGCCACACTATTACAGCACATACACCTGATAATGGTGATATCTGATAATTGCCCACGGCACCCCTGACGATCGATCACGGGACCCCGGTTGAGAATCACTGCCTTAGGCAGTATTATTAGAAAGCATTGCTTAAATTTTCATTGTTACGCAGATGATACCCAACTTTATCTATCCATGAAGCCAGAGGACACACACCAATTAGTTAAACTGCAGGATTGTCTTACACACATAAAGACATGGATGACCTCTAATTTCCTGCTATTAAATTCAGATAAAACTGAAGTTATTGTACTTGGCCCCACAAATCTTAGAAACATGGTGTCTAACCAGATCCTTACTCTGGATGGCATTACCCTGACCTCTAGTAATACTGTGAGAAATCTTGGAGTCATTTTTGATCAGGATATGTCCTTCAGTGAGCATATTAAGCAAATATGTAGGACTGCTTTTTTGCATTTGCGCAATATCTCTAAAATTAGAAAGGTCTTGTCTCAGAGTGATGCTGAAAAACTAATTCATGCATTTATTTCCTCTAGGCTGGACTATTGTAATTCATTATTATCAGGTTGTCCTAAAAGTTCCCTGAAAAGCCTTCAGTTAATTCAAAATGCTGCAGCTAGAGTACTGACGGGGACTAGAAGGAGAGAGCATATTTCACCCATATTGGCCTCTCTTCATTGGCTTCCTGTTAATTCTAGAATGGAATTTAAAATTCTTCTTACTTATAAGGTTTTGAATAATCAGGTCCCATCTTATCTTAGGGACCTCATAGTACCATATCACCCCAATAGAGCACTTCGCTCTCAGATTGCAGGCTTACTTGTAGTTCCTAGGGTTTGTAAGAGTAGAATGGGAGGCAGAGCCTTCAGCTTTCAGGCTTCTCTCCTGTGGAACCAGCTCCCAATTCGGATCAGGGAGACAGACACCCTCTCTACTTTTAAGATAGGGCTTAAAACTTTCCTTTTTGCTAAAGCTTATAGTTAGGGCTGGATCAGGTGACCCTGAACCATCCCTTAGTTATGCTGCTATAGACTTAGACTGCTGGGGGGTTCCCATGATGCACTGAGTGTTTCTTTCTCTTTTTGCTCTGTATGCACCACTCTGCATTTAATCATTAGTGATTGATCTCTGCTCCCCTCCACAGCATGTCTTTTTCCTGATTCTCTCCCCTCAGCCCCAACCAGTCCCAACAGAAGACTGCCCCTCCCTGAGCCTAGTTCTGTTGGAGGTTTCTTCCTGTTAAAAGGGAGTTTTTCCTTCCCACTGTCGCCAAGTGCTTGCTCACAGGGGGTCGTTTTGACCGTTGGGGTTTTTCTGTAATTATTGTATGGCTTTTGCCTTACAATATAAAGCGCCTTGGGGCAACAGTTTGTTGTGATTTGGCGCTATATAAATAAAATTGATTTGATTTGATATATCCATCCATCTGTTTACTATACCTGTTTACTCCAATTAAAGGTCACAGAGGGGACTGGAGCATCTGGCAAATATATCACTAAAACTTTTACTCCTTAATATTGGCATTGGACTCCAGAAAATACATACTGGTTGGGCTTGATTAAATAGGGCTACAATCTAGCTGCAGCAACACTGATGTTATTCATCTGTCCATACACCAACCCTACTGGTTAAACTAAACCAGCTAAACTTACAAATTTGGTTATATGGAGTCAAACATTAACTCAAAAACTAAAAGGCAGATCGGGACATAACATACCAACTTATACACAGAAACACATTTTCAATTTTGGTGCAAACTAATGTACACATCTCACAACAGCTACTGTTTACATTTATCCAGCATCTGAAGGCAAATTCTGCATTACTTTTACGGGTACTTTTTACTTTTTCTTTAACATAGCATGATGCTGCATCTCAGGACTTGGCAGGCATACGGGTCTTCATGTACTCCTGAAAAACCCAGGACAGACTTAAACCAAAAAAATCACTAGAGCCAGTCTGCCCTCCATCCAGGACTCATACAGGTCCAGGACCAGGAAGCCAGCTGGCAACACCTCTGCAGACCCCTCCCACCCTGGACACACACTGTTTAAACTCCTCCCCTCAGGTCAACGTTACAGAGCTCTGTACATCACAACAACCAGACACAGAAACAGTTTCTTTCCACAGGCCATCACACTGATGAACAAGTTACCATGCCAAAAAAAACTCACTCATTCATATACCCTCATGTACAACTTCAATCTGTTTGTCTCTTTATCCTTTGCATACTTTTTTTTGCACATTTTTATTGTGAATTATTCATTGTTTAGTGTATATTTATACATGCCGTACAGAGAGAGTGCAGCTCAAACACCACATGTCAAATTCCTTGTATTTGTGTAGATACTTGGTGAATACAGGCTGATTCTGACATGTGAAGATATGAAGCTCCTGGCACACTAGGAATCGTATGACTTTGTAAATATTGTTTCTGAGGTAGATTATTTGCTTTCAGTTATTTGTTATCTTCTTTTCAGTTTTAGTAATACCATATATCATATATCAAGACATTTAGAGTAGTACATAAATATAATGTCATACAAAGGAACACTGACAAAATGTGAGCCCATGAACAAAAACTGTTTCATCACTGTCACGGGACCTCCCAACAACCTGCTGCCACCATCATGACAAAGGGTAAAACAAATAGCTCAGAAGCACAAAATTGAGGCCTTTTATGACATTTTACAGTATGGGGGTTATGTGTGTTTCACAGTTAAACATTTTGTGTTAATGTGTGATGATCTATGAAGCAAACCATTACAACAGACTGATCCTTTGTGTTGTAGTGTGGCTGGGAACTGTGCGGGGGGCTAATGCTTTGGCGAGTATTTACACATAAAAGGTAAGAAAATAAAACATGTCATAGAACTAAATTTGGGAGGCAAGGTGGCTTAGCGGTCAACACTGCTGCCTCAGAGTGAGAGGGTCCCAGGTTTGCTTTGTGGAGTTTGTATGTTCTCCCCATGTTTGTGTGGGTTCTGTCCGGTGCTCTGGCTTCCTCCAACATCCAAAGACATGCAGCTTAGGTGAACTGAAACTTTCAATGGAATACAGGTGTGAGGGAGCATGCAAATGTGTTTGTATCTGTCACCCCCACAAAAGACCGACAGACTGTTCAAGGTGCACAAGTATCCAGAGTGCAGTTGTTGATACTGAAAACGAGAGGACAAAATATGGTTATTATCCCATTTGAGCCACTGTAGTTTAGTCACTAAACTAAACTAACTCGCAGTCAACTTTAGTGCTTGTTCAAATAGATCCAATTCTAATTACCTGAAGACATTTCTTTGTGCTTCAGCTGTTTCGGACACAAGTCAAGTATGGGAACATGCACAGGTCATGCACTTTGCCGCATCCTCAACACCACGGAACCACCTTGGGTCCTGGATGGCAACGACCCAGACAGACAACGGGTCCATTCCCACATCTCCAAAATACCTATCTACTAATCCAGTAATTTTCGACCTTTTTTGAGCCGCGGCACCCTTTTTATATTTACAAAATCCTGCGGCACACCACTGTCATGTGTCACGCACCACTAACTCGACTGTCTCTACACGGTCCGTTAGCAGCACGTGCGTTACAGATATGACGTAACATAGTATACTATAGTCATGGAGCGTATATAAGAACTAGAGAGTGCAGTCCCAACGCTGCACACTAAACGAAAACGTCCCTTCATGGACAGCGACATGACGTCTCCTACCCGGGAAAAATATTGACGAAGTACCCGGATGTTAATGCATTTTCAATGGAGATTTGCGACTGAACACACTCAGAAAAATGCTCGCAAAATACGTGTTAAAATGCCATTTTGTCCTGGATATCGAGCCAGTAAAATTAAATTACATTAAATTATGTCAGGAAAGTATTAAACTTACTCTGACACACACACATTCTCAAATATTAGTGTTGAAAGTTACACAGATCTGTGCTGATAAGCTACGCTGCTCGGCTGAGCTGCTGCTGTTCAACGCAGCGCGGCTCCTAAAACCATTACAATACATTTATATATATTATATTTTTACACAATTATCCTTTATTGACCGAGTTTCATTCATGAAGTCAGTGGTGTGTGTGCACAGAGATTCATGCATTTATTTCCTCTAGGCTGGACTATTGTAATTCATTATTATCAGGTTGTCCTAAAAGTTCCCTAAAAAGCCTTCAGTTAATTCAAAATGCTGCAGCTAGAGTACTGACGGGGACTAGAAGGAGAGAGCATATCTCACCCATATTGGCCTCTCTTCATTGGCTTCCTGTTAATTCTAGAATAGAATTTAAAATTCTTCTTCTTACTTATAAGGTTTTGAATAATCAGGTCCCATCTTATCTTAGGGACCTCGTAGTACCATATCACCCCAATAGAGCGCTTCGCTCTCAGACTGCAGGCTTACTTGTAGTTCCTAGGGTTTGTAAGAGTAGAATGGGAGGCAGAGCCTTCAGCTTTCAGGCTCCTCTCCTGTGGAACCAGCTCCCAATTCAGATCAGGGAGACAGACACCCTCTCTACTTTTAAGATTAGGCTTAAAACTTTCCTTTTTGCTAAAGCTTATAGTTAGGGCTGGATCAGGTGACCCTGAACCATCCCTTAGTTATGCTGCTATAGACGTAGACTGCTGGGGGGTTCCCATGATGCACTGTTTCTTTCTCTTTTTGCTCTGTATGCACCACTCTGCATTTAATCATTAGTGATCGATCTCTGCTCCCCTCCACAGCATGTCTTTTTCCTGGTTCTCTCCCTCAGCCCCAACCAGTCCCAGCAGAAGACTGCCCCTCCCTGAGCCTGGTTCTGCTGGAGGTTTCTTCCTGTTAAAAGGGAGTTTTTCCTTCCCACTGTGGCCAAGTGCTTGCTCACAGGGGGTCGTTTTGACCGTTGGGGTTTTACATAATTATTGTATGGCCTTGCCTTACAATATAAAGCGCCTTGGGGCAACTGTTTGTTGTGATTTGGCACTATATAAAAAAATTGATTGATTGATTGATTGTGTGGCAGCACAGCGCGGGTCATTAATCTCATTATTTTAAGGTGTAAAAAAAAAAAAAAAAAACTCCCCAGTCTTGTCAAACAATTTTTAGTCACTAACGACAAGAATTTTAACTAGACATTGGTCTAGCAGTGGAAAATATTAACTACACATAAGTGAAATTAATGATCCGTGTCATTGGGCGACACAGGTACGGCAGGAGACATACAGCTGTTTATCATCCAAATATCACGGTCAAAGTGACAACAATAACCAAAACCACTTACCTATGGAAGGAAATATTGTCTCCCTTGCTCCTCCGTTTGTGACTTTGCCAACATGCGCAGCTTTCCGGCATATTCCACCTGTTTCTTGACGAAACTAAGTGAACTTCTATGCACACAAATCACTAACTTGCCCGGAATTAAAATGGCGATCACGCCTCCTTGTCGGCACACGGCTCAACTCTACTGCGCGCTTTGCTGCCATCTACTGGAATAAAAGAGCATTACACCATCTGCCACACTATTACAGCACATACACCCAATAATGGTGATATTTGATAACTGCCCACAGCACCCCTGACGATTGATCACGGCACCCTAGGGTGCCGCGGCACCCCCGGTTGAGAATCACTGTACTAATCTATCTGCAGTAGCCAGGTGAAATGTGGGCATCTCCTTGGCCCCCTCCAGCTACTGGGACCCTTAACACTGCCTGTCCCTCACAGTTGATTAAAACAACAGATCACCCAGAAAGCAGAAAGTTTGACCACATTACACCCATTTTGGTGTCTCTTCACTGGCTTCCTGTCACTGTGAGATCAGATTTTAAGATTCTGCTATTAACCTATGACCTAATTAAACCCTACGTACCGGTCCGGGCTCTGCGTTCTCAGGGTGCAGGACTACTTTGTGTCCCTAGGGTGAATAAAAAGTCTGTGGGTCACAGAGCTTTCATTTAATGTGCACCTGTTCTGTGGAATGATCTCCCTGCATCAATAAAACAGTCAGATTCTGTGGAGACCAGTCTTAAGTCCAGACTTAAGACGCACTTATCTTACCTCTCATATGGCTAGCATACTGGCAGCCAAGTGGTTAATGCGCTTGGTTTCAGTGCAGAAGGTTCCGGGTTCAAATCCCACCCCTGCCACATTTCTCCATGTAATGTGGAGTTGCATCAGGAAGGGCATCTGGTATAAAACCTGTGCCAATTCAACATGCAGATCCACCTTGGATTTGCTGTGGCGACCCCGAGTGCAAAACAAGGGAGCGGCTGAAGGGACTCACTTTTACTGGCATAGTATGTCACTATGCTTTCTACCCTTTTTAAATTCATCTTATTAGTAAAGACAGCAGGCCGCGGCCTCAACTTCATCTAAAGTCTGGGTCTTTTAGCGAAGCACAGAGCTAGTGGCCGGCGATCACCTTAGTATTTCTTCTGTTTTTTTGTTGTCTTTCTGCCGCCTGTGTTTTTTTTTCTCTGTGTTCGAGGTGCAGCTCCATCCAGAGATGGGAGTGGGTGTCTTCTTCTGCAGGCCTCCCGTCCTGTAACCCAGCATGGACGCCCAAAATTTCCTGAATATTTGTATTGTCTACTGTGTCCGTACCTTTGAGTCTGGTCTGCTTGAGGTTTCTTTCTCAAATCATCAGGAGTTTTTCCTTACCACTGTGGTCTGTGTGCTTGCTCTAGGGGTTGGTAAGGTTAGACCTTACATGCGTGAAGCACATTGAGGCAAATTTGTTATTTGGCACTGTATAAATGAAAATAAATTGAACTGAATCCTCCATGTTTGCACTGCTTTGTGCACAAATAAATGACAGAAATGGCATGATGCTGTCTTTGTTTTACCCTTGGTACTGGTTGCTGTGGCACACAGTTCATTGTGGAAAGCAAGTGTGACTTCTTTCCATGCTGATAGTAGAGAAGCTTGAATCTTCGACTGGACTGGGTTGCTTGACGCAAGGACGGTTCGCTTCAAACTGCAGAAGCTTCCTCAGCTAAAATTCTTGCTCTGGTAGTCTTTTAGCTGAGGAAGCTTCTGCGAATTGAAGCGAAACGTCCTTGTGTCTAGCAACCCAGTCCAGTCGAAGATTCAAGCTTCTCTATTATGGAAACCACCGGGACAACTGAGACTTCACAGAAACTTTACATGCTGTTATTTTGACGTTCCCATTTTGTTCACCAGTTACTTGATAAAAGCACATTACTTTAATATTAAATGTGTGTGTTGTCCACATAAGAGTCAGTTAGCCGAGGCCAGCTAATCTGTCAGCTAACTGTGGTCAAAACACAGCTAGCTGACGCCCATAATTAAGAGATACCTCTTTATGAACGTGAGGACTAAAGAGTATTTTAACAGGTGTCAGTCGACGTGTTTGTTGCTTTGTTGGACCTCAGAGCAGCTGAGGGATATTTCAGGGCCACATTAACAATTCATAATGGATTTATGAAAATGCAGCCGAACTGATTAAGATAACTATCGCCCCCTCACAAAGCGTGAGATTTATGTCACTCTGTGTGTTTTTTTAGTGGATCTGGGCCGCGAACAGGTCAACGTTTACTGACGTTAGCTAAAATGCTAAGGAGCTAACTAGCACAGCTCCCGGGCAAACCGGACGCTCTCCGCCGGGCTATTCTACGAGAT
The DNA here is from genome assembly GCF_902500255.1 of Thalassophryne amazonica. Lineage (NCBI taxonomy): Eukaryota > Metazoa > Chordata > Actinopteri > Batrachoidiformes > Batrachoididae > Thalassophryne > Thalassophryne amazonica. The sequence continues at coordinate 756,195 of NC_047114.1, read as the reverse complement.
CCACGAGAAAACAACTCACCGAGATAACAACCGTGTCCTCGCCCTGAAACTTGGGAATGTATTTGTCGCCTCGGACCACCTCGGAGCTGTTCAGCGGCCTGAAGCGGCACATCACTTTGATGGTGCACTCAGCCGGGTCGGCCATCTTCCGCCGTCCGCCAACCCAAACACACACTCACGAAACACGGCAGATCCCGGAACCGGGGCACGAGCAGGGAGGCCGGGCCCCTCTGTCCCAAACTCAAGGCGCTAATTTGCAGGGCTCTGAACAAAAAAATCTTTGTTTTGACGAAGTATTTTCCTCTCAGGCGCTTCCCGTCCTGTTAGGAAGCCATGACACCGGTGGATGAGCTCGGCCCCGCCCACTGCCGCTGTGGATGTGGAGCCCGATGACGTCACCTCCTCCTTCCCCTCCTTGTGGCACAAACAAAATAAAATAATAAAATAAAATAAATAAACAAAACATTATATATATATATATATATATATATATATATATATATATATATATATATATATATATATATATATATATATATATATATATAAGGGATTCTTTAACATTAATTCTCTTTAATAAACTTCCTTATAGACATTGACAGTTTTATGACATGGATGACCTCTAATTTCCTGCTTTTAAACTCAGATAAAACTGAAGTTATTGTACTTGGCCCCACAAATCTTAGAAACATGGTGTCTAAGCAGATCCTTACTCTGGATGGCATTACCCTGACCTCTAGTAATACTGTGAGAAATCTTGGAGTCATTTTTGATCAGGATATGTCATTCAAAGCGCATATTAAACAAATATGTAGGACTGCTTTTTTGCATTTACGCAATATCTCTAAAATCAGAAAGGTCTTGTCTCAGAGTGATGCTGAAAAACTAATTCATGCATTTATTTCCTCTAGGCTGGACTATTGTAATTCATTATTATCAGGTTGTCCTAAAAGTTCCCTGAAAAGCCTTCAGTTAATTCAAAATGCTGCAGCTAGAGTACTGACGGGGACTAGAAGGAGAGAGCATATCTCACCCATATTGGCCTCTCTTCATTGGCTTCCTGTTAATTCTAGAATAGAATTTAAAATTCTTCTTCTTACTTATAAGGTTTTGAATAATCAGGTCCCATCTTATCTTAGGGACCTCGTAGTACCATATCACCCCAATAGAGCGCTTCGCTCTCAGACTGCAGGCTTACTTGTAGTTCCTAGGGTTTGTAAGAGTAGAATGGGAGGCAGAGCCTTCAGCTTTCAGGCTCCTCTCCTGTGGAACCAGCTCCCAATTCAGATCAGGGAGACAGACACCCTCTCTACTTTTAAGATTAGGCTTAAAACTTTCCTTTTTGCTAAAGCTTATAGTTAGGGCTGGATCAGGTGACCCTGAACCATCCCTTAGTTATGCTGCTATAGACGTAGACTGCTGGGGGGTTCCCATGATGCACTGTTTCTTTCTCTTTTTGCTCTGTATGCACCACTCTGCATTTAATCATTAGTGATCGATCTCCGCTCCCCTCCACAGCATGTCTTTTTCCTGGTTCTCTCCCTCAGCCCCAACCAGTCCCAGCAGAAGACTGCTCCTCCCTGAGCCTGGTTCTGCTGGAGGTTTCTTCCTGTTAAAAGGGAGTTTTTCCTTCCCACTGTAGCCAAGTGCTTGCTCACAGGGGGTCGTTTTGACCGTTGGGGTTTTACATAATTATTGTATGGCCTTGCCTTACAATATAAAGCGCCTTGGGGCGACTGTTTGTTGTGATTTGGCGCTATATAAAAAAATTGATTGATTGATATATTCATTTCTGTGAAGACAGCATCATCCCACAGCATACCAGGGTGAGATATAACAATGACAAGCCCTGGTTCACACCTAAACTCCAGCAGCTCCGTCAGCAGAAAGAGGTGGCTTTCAGAGAAGGAGACAGAGACAGCTATAGAGGTGCAAAGTACAGATTTAGCAAGGAGGTGTGCAAAGGCTAAATCCATGTACAGTTCACGTCTGCAGCAAAGGTTCTCTGCCAACGACTCGGCCTCTGTGTGGAGGGGGTTGAAAGAGATCACCAACTACAAGCCCAAAGCACCTCGTTCTATTGACGACCTCAAGCTGGCCAATGACCTGAACGTCTTCTATTCACGCTTTGAAGACAAGGACTCACACCTCCCCACCCCCCACACAACTGGATAGTCAAACACTCTGGACCTCCCCCCTCTCACTGCTGCCCTCCCCACTCCCCCTGTTGCCCTCTCGGTCCAAGAGGAGGACGTGAGGAGACATTTCAAAAGGCTGAATCCACGTAAGGCCCCGGGCCCAGACTGTGTCTCTCCTGCCACCCTGAGACACTGCGCTGATGAGCTGGCCCCAGTCTTCACGGGGATCTTCAACACCTTCCTGGAGTCATGCCATGTTCCAGTCTGTTTCAAGTCCTCAATCATAGTTCCAGTCCCCAAGAAACCACGCGTCACTGGACTTAATGACTACAGGCCTGTGGCTCTCACGTCTGTAGTCATGAAGACCTTCGAACGCCTGGCTTTATCCCACCTGAAGTCCATCACCAACCCCCTCCTGGACCCCCTGCAGTTTGCCTACAGAGCCAACAGGTCTGTAGATGACGCCATAAACCTGGCCCTGCACTTCATCCTGCAGCACCTGGACTCCCCAGGAACCTACGCTAGGATCCTGTTTGTGGACTTCAGCTCTGCATTCAACACCATCCTTCCAGCTTTGCTCCAGGACAAGCTTTCTCTGCTCCACATGCCCAACTCCACCTGCAGGTGGATCACAGACTTCCTGACGGACCGGAGTCAGCGTGTGAGGCTGGGAAAAAATGTCTCGAACACTCGGGCTCTCAGCACAGGATCTCCACAGGGCTGTGTCCTTTCCCCTCTGCTCTTCTCCCTCTACACTAACTGCTGCACCTCCAGCCACGACTCTGTAAAGCTCATCAAGTTTGCGGATGACACCACCCTCATCGGACTCATTTCGGATGGGGATGAGTCTGCCTACAGGAGGGAGGTGGACCGTCTGATGACCTGGTGCAGCAGCAACAACTTGGAGCTCAACGCCCAGAAAACAGTGGAGATGATCGTGGACTTCAGGAAAGCCACAGCCCCCCCGCCCTCCCTCGCCCTCACCAACAGCCCCATCACCACTGTGGTCTGTCACCGCTTCCTCGGCACCACCATCACCCAGGACCTCAAGTGGGAGTCAACCATCAGCTCCCTCATCAAGAAGGGAAGAAGGCCAAGCTGCCTGTCCAGCTGATGGTGCAGTTCTACACGGCCATCATCGAGTCCATCCTCTGCTCCTCCATCACGGTGTGGTACGCCGGGGCCACAGCCAGGGACAGACACAGACTGCAGCGCATTGTGGCCTCTGCTGAGAAGGTGATCGGCTGTAGTCTTCCATCTCTCCACGACCTGCACGTCTCCAGGACTCAGGGCCGAGCAGGTCGGATCACAGCTGACCCTTCTCACCCTGCACACGGTCTGTTCAAACCACTCCCCTCGGGCAGGAGGCTACGGTCCATCCGGACCAGAACCTCCCGCCATAAGAACAGTTTCTTCCCCTCTGCCGTTAGACTCATGAACACCTCATAACTCAGTCACCTTAAGCTTAACTCTGTCACTTTCTCATTTTATCACGGGTCACTTTAGACAATGTACTTTGGTTTTTAATTGCACTCCTCCCACTGCACTGTTTTTTCTGTTTCTCTGTTTTTCTGTTGCACACAGCCTTTCACATTTCATATTTCTTTTTTTTATCTTATATTTTACCTTATTTTGACACATATGTTATATTTTATCTTAGCATTTTATCTCTTCTTAATGTTGCACCATTGTACCGAAGGAAATTCCTAGTCTGTGAATCCTGTTCACTGGCAATGGCAATAAACTTCTTCTGATTCTGATCTGATTCTGAACATGTTCCTAATATGTTTATTCTTGCATTTAAGGTCCAATATGTCAATACCATTAATCATTAACTGAGACTCTACTCCTATCACTTCTTCATATTGATTATGACTTTTCATGACTAAGCACAAACGTTGATGCATAGCTTATGCAACCCAGTTAAATTCTTTACTTGTTATCGGGAAAGATTTAATAGGAAAACATTCATAACTAAGCATCATTGTTGAAGAGATTACACACAAAAATGATACTTTTATCAAGCCAATTCTTCCCAATAGTCTCTACTTTATGTCAAATAATAGTCTTATGAGGGGAAACGTTGTGATGACAGCAACATTTCTGTCAGGGATTTGGCCGGGTCAGGGCGCTGAGCCCTTGTTTTTCCCCTTTTTGTGGTTTTCCGTCTAATTCAGCTTGGATTTGTCAGTAATTATTTTCATCATGAGTTATTCTGTTATGTTTTTCTTATCACGTTGTTACTTTCCATACTTTAGCCATTGTCCAGTTCTGTTCTAGTTTTGTTCAGCCGGTTTGTGTTTTCATTGTTTATCATTTAGCTTTCATCTGTTTTCTGTTATACTTATATCGGGTTTTGATTTCTGTTTATTAGTCTGTTCCTGTTTATTTCTGCTTTTGTATTGATTTCCTGATCAGTTCTAGTTGCTTTTGTACTCTTGCTCATGTTTGATTTTGGTGCCTGTTGTTGTATGATATTCTGACCATGATTTCCAATTTTGCTCTGTTCTGTTTTTGCCATTTGTTTCCACTTCGCACCTCCCATCATGTCTTTGTTCCTTGTCTCATGCCCAGTTACTTATTTTCACTCCACGTCCTGCACCTGCCCCATGTCTTTGTTTCCCACCTTGTTTATTTTTGCTTTGTGTTTTCATTCACTCCCACTCTTGTTCCAGCTCATGTGTCTTTGTCTGTTACTTCACTCCACTCTGTGCTTTCCTTCCTTCACTATCTTGTACTCTGCACAACCTTTGGCTCCCCCGGTCACGCCCCCTTCCAGAGACTTCCACGCACCTGCTTCACATCACCCTAATTTGTTTGCTCCTTATTTAAACCATCACAGTCTCACAGTTCACTGCCAGTTTGTTGTCTGGTACACATTCCAGCGCCTTTGTCAGTTCTGAGTTTTGCTTCGCCGTGTATCGTACCTCTGCTCTGTTTTCCTTGACCATGCCTTTTGCCTTGTCCCGGATGTCTGTGTTTGCTCGTGCCTCTGATCCCTGCTCAACCATGACTGCGTTTTTGCCTGATCCTGATTGTACCTCTGCTCTTCTGCTCGATCACATGTGTACCGAACCAGAGCCTGGAATAAAGACCATGTTTTCTCCTACACCTAAGCTTAGTCCGGGAGTTTGCATTGCGGGTCCAGCCACCATGGTAGACGGGCCCTCGCCCGTTCTGACAGTACAAACTGGCCAGAACATGGACCCCGCAAGCTCCACTCCTGCCTTGGACTCTGTTGCTGTGCTCCCAGATATCGAGGTGATAAAGAGGATTTTTGCTGATCTCTCTTTTTTTTTTGTCTGCTTTCGTGACTGTTACGCTCCAGGAGAAAAGTTTGATTACCTTGACCAAGCTTGCTTGTGAGTGCAAATCCTTGGCTATTTGACTATTTCCCAGAGCTTCTAAGCCTGGATGATGTTTTTTGTGAACAGAAGCTTCCAGAATGGATGAAGCATCTGGAGGCCTACATACCGTCTGACGACGACGAGTCAGACTGGACTGATATTGACGAGGAAGAAGAATCAGAATCAGAGCAGTTAGCACTACAGAACATGGCTACATCTTTATTTAAATTACAAGACTTATTTTTTGAGTATCAGGACTGCCACAGCCTGCGGAGCAAACGGTGCATTTTCTCAGCTCTTGAACAGGTCTTTTTAGCCGAGCCTGAGCTGTTAACCACATTCCCAGAGCTAATGGACATTAAATTGCAGTTTGAGCAGGGCTGGGTCTCTCCCTGTATCCAGGACCCCATGGATTTCCTGTTTGAGTCTGAACTTACCGCCACCTGCTGTGAAGAACCACGTGTCATCACGCTCTCCGACGCTGCTCTCGCTCCACCTTTGCGCGCAGCGGCACAGGAGCCAGCTGCTCACCTCCTGCCACCTGTTCCAGAAACGCAGCCACTGAAACCAATCTTGCTCCAGATCCCTCCGAAACCTGCTCCATGGAGGAACAAGGTGACCTTCGTTGTCACTCATCTGAATCCGGCAGAACCACTCACCTCAGACGCAGATACGCCAGCGCATCCGCGCCGGGAAACTCCGGTGCCAAAGCCCTGGAACCAACGAGTTCCTCAGCCGACATCACAAGCTCCACCTTCAGAGATTACGACGCCGACGATCACCGCAGCTCCCGTTTTGGCCGACCACTTTCTGGCAGCCACGCCCACCCGTCCTTTGGGACCATTTGCGCCCTCGCTGATGCCAGTTGAGCCTGTGGGAACGAGCACGCCACCACTGGTAATCACTTCCGAGACAACCTCGACTTCCTCCTTGGGGTAACTCTCCACCTCCATGGCTGCACCTGCCTGCTCCGCCTCAGCGTGTGTAGCCACAGCTACGCTGGCGGCGCTTCCCAGACCTGAGTCGTTTACGCCACCCGGCACTGCGCTCACAGCGGCATCAGCTGATCACGTCTCAGCGCACTCTACATCCACTACGTCGTCATCGAAACCATCCACAGCCTGCTCTGCTTCTCTGCCAGCTGCAGCTGACCCTGCTTCCGCGTGTGAAGCGGCCGCGCCGCTGGTGACGTCATGCGAAACTGCTGCCTCTGTCACACCGGCTGTGTGTTTACCGGTCTACTCCACTTCATCGCCACCTGTGACCAACTCCAGTCTCGCTGCAGATCCACCCTCGGCGGCTGCTGAACGAGCCAGGTCAAGCAGCAACGGCACCTGCGGGCGCGATGCGCGCGCCGCTGATCAGACCCGCCGGTCCAGAACCACCTCGTCCGGCTCCACCGCCTATGTCCACCTGGAGAAAGACACTCTGGGACCGTTTTAAAGGAACGGTCAGTGACATTTCTTTTAATTTCTGGTTAATGCTGATCTGTGTTCATGTCTTTGTGGTTGTGAAAAATCTTTTAAAAGAGCCACAATTTCTCCTAAAATGGTTCTCCGGCAAGTCATTTAAGAATGTTTTACAAACGCCACTTGTGAACCTGAAATGGTTTTCTTTTGGATCTGTGGGAAAGCTGTTCAACGCACCACGTCAGCTCCTGAAACTGTTTCCTTGGAAACCTGCCAGAAATATGTTTGAAGCATTATGTCAGCCCCTGGGATGGTTTTCTGGTAAGCACCTTCTAATGTCAATGATTATGATCTGGTTAATGATAAGCTGCAGCATAATTTTGTTCTTCAGGTCCTCCCTGGTAAAGGGTTGTAATTTTGTGGGATTTAACTCCACCCAATCTGAATCCATCCTTTGGTCCCTGGATTGTTTTTCCCATTTGACTCATGTCACGCATTTATCTGGACAATTCAATTATGTTTTGTGAAGGGAAGGATTTTCAAAATTAGGCCATTCTCAGGAGGGATTTCTTCTTTGTGGTTGAGTTGCAATTGTGGCCTGAACCTTTTTGGTTTGTGGATTTTGCAGTGTGCCCCATATATGTTCTCTTTTCATTCTCTCTTAAACACCTCATGTGAAGTATTAAAGCATCATCAGTGCAGATTTGAATTCTGGTTCCCCCACTCGTTAAAACTTGAGGTTTGGATTCGGGATTTGTCTGCTCTTGGTGGTTCTGGACTTATTTGGATACAGGACTTTTATCTTTGGATGAAACGCTTTACTGCCTTGCTTACACTCTCCTTGGATGTTCTTCTTTATGCTCTTGCCAAACTTGCTGTACCACTATCAGGTATGTTGCGCCACTGGTTCCCTTGTTCGTTTGTTCAAAGAGATATCTGGCGTTTGCTTTTGGATGCTGATTGGATCTGGTTTTATGGGGTTCTGTTGTTTTGTTTTCTTCATTTTGTGTGCTCCCGCAGTAAGCATTTTGTTCCCTCCCAGTGGGGTTCCTGGTGGTTCCCTTTTAAGCCCATTCCTCGTGGTTCCTCTGGGATCATTGTCCACAAGAGTCAGTTCCCTGGTTCTATCATGGTCTGTGATACGCTTCATGGACGCTCTCCGGACCTGGCTTTACGCCGGTCACCTAATCTACCAATGCACCAGGTCACACCGTGTGGGCAGCCTCCCATGACTGCCTTTCGCCCGGTTTACAGCCCTTTGGTTTCCTGGGCCATTATCAGCCATATTGTTGGTCATCCGTGGGGTCTCCTGCCCTATAGGCCCCCTGTGTGCTGCCCTGGTCTCGGTTTTCCCGCCTCCTTGGGCTTTCCCCCACCGCCCTCCCAGTGTTGGTTTGTCTTGTTGCATCCGTCAAGTGACAGACGCTTTGGGGGGAGGTACTGTCAGGGCGCTGGGCCCTTGTTTTTCCCCTTTTTGTGGTTTTCCGTCTACTTCAGCTTGGATTTGTCAGTAATTATTTTCATCATGAGTTATTCTGTTATGTTTTTCTTATCACTTTGTTACTTTCCATTGTCCAGTTCTGTTCTAGTTTTGTTCAGCCGGTTTGTGTTTTCATTGTTTATCATTTAGCTTTCATCTGTTTTCTGTTATACTTATATTGGGTTTTGATTTCTGTTTATTAGTCTGTTCCTGTTTAATTCTGCTTTTGTATTGATTTCCTGATCAGTTCTAGTTGCTTTTGTACTCTTGCTCATGTTTGATTTTGGTGCCTGTTGTATGATATTCTGACCATGATTTCCAATTTTGCTCTGTTCTGTTTTTGCCATTTGTTTCCACTTCGCACCTCCCATCATGTCTTCGTTCCTTGTCTCACGCCCATTTACTTATTTTCACTCCACGTCCTGCACCTGCCCCATGTCTTTGTTTCCCACCTTGTTTATTTTTGCTTTGTGTTTTCATTCACTCCCACTCTTGTTCCAGCTCACGTGTCTTCGTCTGTTACTTCACTCCACTCTGTGCTTTCCTTCCTTCACTATCTTGTACTCTGCACAACCTTTGGCTCCCCGGACACGCCCCCTTCCAGAGACTTCCACGCACCTGCTTCACATCACCCTAATTTGTTTGCTCATTTAAACCATCACAGTCTCACAGTTCACTGCCAGTTTGTTGTCTCGTACACGTTCCAGCGCCTTTGTCAGTTCTGAGTTTTGCTTCTCCGTGTATCGTACCTCTGCTCTGTTTTCCTTGACCATGCCTTTTGCCTTGTCCTGGATGTCTGTGTTTGCTCGTGCCTCTGATCCCTGCTCAACCATGACTGTGTTTTTGCCTGATCCTGATTGTACCTCTGCTCCGTTGCTCGATCACGTGTGCCGAACCAGAGCCTGGAATAAAGACCATGTTTTCTCCTACACCTAAGCTTAGTCCGGGAGTTTGCATTGCGGGTCCAGCCACCATGGTAGACAGGCCCCCGCCCATTCTGACAATTTCTAGTCCAAGAGAGCTTTTTGGTAAAACTTAGACAACTTTTTCAGTAATTTGGTGATGTCAAAGTTGCACGTCAAAAGAAAGGAAAGACCACCTATGCTCCTAAAGATACAATTTGGGATGAAGTGTCATGCATTTTTTTTTTTATTATTGTTAAAATAAATAAAAAAAACATTCAAAAGTTCAAATCCACCTTTATCTCTGGGCCCTGAGAGAATATCTTTTTTGAGACAATGGCGCTCATTTTTCCAAGCAAAGTTGGTAAGGATGGTGTTTATTTCTTTAGATGATGAATCCTGAACAAACATTGATAGAACAGGGTAAACAAGTCGTGAAAAACCTTCAGCCTAAAGCCCCCATCACACACAGCAAGAATGTGGAGCAACCATTCCCGACACTGCAAATTGTTGTGAAAGTGTAGGAACACGGACCCACAACAGGGGCGCAAATGAACGGACAATGGAGGAAGTCAAATAACAACACTTTACTGTTGTGAAGAAGCACAACCAACACGGCGAATAACAATTGTAGACAAGTAGTCAATTCACAAAAAATGTGTCACGTGGGCAGGCTCGAAGATAAGAGACGTCCGTCCAAAGCAGAACCGGAACCACACGATTTCCTCTGCCACCGAACCCCGGGAATACTGGAGCCGCCAAGTCCCGAACACCCAGGTGGCCAGTGCCTCCGCTTGTCGGATCTGGTACTGCTGGCGAGGAACAAAAACAGTTAGATGTGGGTGCGTGTGCACCCAGCAACACGTATGGTGGGAAGACCACCTCCACCTCTCGTCGAAAAAAGAAACAGAATATCTGCTGTCCAACACACACAAGCAACAGATATTCCTGTTAGAAAGTCAACACAGTCAGCTGAGAACGTTACCTCCTTGGTAGAGCGATATCTCGGCAAAGAAGTGGAGATGACGTCTTGCAGATATACCGCTGCGGATCAGATGATTGGTAACAGCTGTCGTAGGTGACAGCTGTCACCCCGGCTGCTCCTGTGAGATGGCAGCGCCCTCTGGTGCCTGGAGCCCGCACTCCAGGCAGGGTGCCCTCTGGTGGTGGTGGGCCAGCAGTACCTCCTCTTCAGCGGCCCACACAACAGCAAATATTGCCATAATCCAACACAGTCGTGAGGAAAAGAGGTGTGGTCAGCTGTGTAAGAACTAGGGTTGGGTATCTAGAACCAGTTCTTTTCGAGTATTGTTAAGAAATGATTCCATCCACCGATATCAATAGCCTTTGTGCTTAACGATTCCCTTATCAGTCTTTCAGAGCGGCTGTTGTTTTTGAGGGTGTTTGTCAGGAAAATTATCATTCCTCTACATTGATTACAGACCCTGCAGTGGGTCTGTAATCAACCATTTCTGCAGCGTGACTCCACTTTGAAGCGTGAACCAATGAAGCAATGCTTCGATCCACTGGCTTGTTGTTTCTTTGATTCGCTGCTCTTCCAAAGCGGCAAGTCCGCTTCTTAACCCCTCTCAAAGCCATTAAAATATGTCAATCGTGAGTCACTTTAGTGTGGATTAAAGTCACTAACTGGGACTCTTGTCTTGTTGCAGTCAAGAAACGAGAATCATCCTCCGTTCCGTTGGCACAACTCCAAACGCTGTGCGGCTCTCTGCCGAGACAGAGTCTGCTTGGAATTAATAACTTCAAAGCAAATTGCCACGTTAAATAAAATGACACCTCTTTACATATGTTGTAATACAGACAATAAACTACGATCGACTAAAACGTTTTTTCCTCCCAAAATGAGACGTCCTGCATTCTTTATAAATTACATCCTGACATGCAGCACAGTCAGCTGAAAGAGTTCAGCTCAGACGTATGGACAGACATTCATGCCAATAATGTGAAAGGAACTGCTTTTGACAATAACTGCAGATTTTGTTTATTCCTATTTATGTCCAGAGATCAAGGATCCACCATGTAGAGTTTATTATGTCCAGAGTTTAAGGATCCAGTGACCAATTTCACATTTAATTACTTTATGTCACAATAAAATGTTCAGTTTCAATTCAATTTCAATTTAATCAGCTTATAAAGCATCAAATCAAATCCATTTTATTTATATAGTGCCAAATAACAACAAACAGTTGCCCCAAGGTGCTTTATATTGTAAGGCAAAAGCCATACAATAATTACAGAAAAACCCCAACGGTCAAAACGACCCCCTGTGAGCAAGCACTTGGCGACAGTGGGAAAGAAAAATTCCCTTGTAACAGGAAGAAACCTCCAGCAGAACCAGACTCTGTGGAAGAGAGCAGAGATCAATCACTAATGATTAAAAGCAGAGTGGTGCATACAGAGCAAAAAGAGGTGAATAAAAAGAAACACTGGGTGCATCATGGGAAACCCCCCAGCAGTCTAAGTCAATAGCAACATAACTAAGGGATGGTTCAGGGTCACCTGATCCAGCCCTAACTATAAGCTGTTTCAAAAAAGAAAGTTTTAAGCTTAATCTTAAAAGTAGAGAGGGTGTCTGTCTCCCTAATCGAAATTGGGAGCTGGTTCCAGAGGAGAGGAGCCTGAAAGCTGAAGGCTCTGCCTCCCATTCTACTCTTACAAACCCTAGGAACTACAAGTAAGCCTGCAGTCTGAGAGCGAAGCGCTCTATTGGGGTGATGTGGTACTATGAGGTCCCTAAGATAAGATGGGACCTGATTATTCAAAACCTTATAAGTAAGAAGAAGAATTTTAAATTCTATTCTGGAATTAACAGGGAGCCATTGAAGAGAGGCCAATATGGATGAAATATGCTCTCTCCTTCTGGTCCCCATCAGTACTCTCGGGGTTGACAGCTGTCACTCATCAACTCATGACAGCTGTCACCCATCTCCACTTCATCAATCCACTCCATAAAAGCCGGACGTCATCTCCACCTCGCTGCCGAGATATCATCTACCTGTGAAGGTAATTGTCTCTGCTGACTTAAACATTGAGTAATAATCTGAACTTCTTTGCAGCCGTATTCCTGTGGCGTTTCCTTATCTGTGGGATTGGCGTAAAGTGTGATCAGCGACGGCTTCGCTTCACACTCCAGCCAGATAAGTGATTTAACAGGAGCTGCACGAGTGTGTGATTAGAGGTGGAGGTGACTTTCCACCTTCTGACTGTTTTTGTTACTGGGTGTGCACACACCCACATCTCACTGTTTGTGCTCCTCGCCAGCAGTACCAGATCTGACAGTCGGGGACGGTGATCACCTGGGAATTTGGGACTTGGCGGCTCCAGTATTCACCAGGTTCGGTGGCGGTGGAAATCGTGTGGGTCCGGCTCTTCTCAGGACAGACGTCTTCTATCCTCGAGCCTGCCCACACGTCACCTTTGTGTATTGACTGCTATCAGATTCTCTGATTGTCTGTATAATCGTTGTGCACATTCACAACATTAAATTGTTACCTTTTGGCTCATCTATTGACCGTTCATTTGCGCCCCCTGTTGTGGGTCCGTGTCACTACACTTTCCCCAACAATCGATAAGGAATTGGATCGATAAGCGGAATCAATAATGGTATCGATATCAATAAAATCTTATCGATACCCATCCCTCGTCAGAACGTATCCAGAGTACCTCGTCCACACCTGCACAATGGCATCCAAAACGCATGTAGACAACAGGTAGATGACACAGACTACTGTCACATGGACATAAAGATGCTGCAGACTGCATCACTCAGCCGTGTGTGTGTGTGCGTGTGCGCGGTTACGCTCAGGAAGCGGTGGAGAAGCAGATCCACTCTCACCATGAGGCCCACCACAAGCAGATCAGCAGCCTGAGAGATGAGCTGGACAACAGGGAGAAACTCATCACTGAGCTGCAAGAGTAAAACTTTAATCATGGGGCTTTTCATGAGTCAACAGACTCATTTAAATGTCTCTGTTTGAGCCACGTCGCCTGTGATGTTCTACAAACAGCGCTGATGATTCCTCAGAAATTAATTCAGTATAAAATTATGAACACAGAAATTCATAGTGGGGTCCACAGGAACCACCCTGTGTGTGTGTGTTTGCATAACGTTGCATGGACCACTAAGTGTGCATGCGGGGTGCACATGCACACACATGCACGCACAACTAGAGAGCTTCACTCAAAGTTTGCTGGCAGTGTGCCAAGCTGTGCCATGCGTCAGACTGAGCCTTTCCAGGGAACTTTCTTTTTTCTTGTTTGCTCACTTCAGGAGCACAAGATGAAGATGCCCTGCAGCAATACACAAGGTACACTCTGCATCCCCCCAGTCCGGAAAGCTATGAACTGGAATAGGTTAACGGACTCAGCCCTGCATCCAATGGCCTGTTCGTAGCATCTGGGTGGCTTCCTCATGTGACCCGGCTGCGGACGTCGGGGCGGCTGTCAGGTTTGACCTCGCCTGGACATACAAGAAATGACACTTGAGACAAGAACTCAGACAGAGAGTTGAGATATCTTTTGTGAGCTTTGCAAAGGGGAGACACAGCAGAGCTGGCAGCTACGTGCAGTTCTCCAACTGTGACATCCTCTGCGAGGCTCTTTTATTGTGTGTAAAAAACAAAGATAAGGGTGGGGGCTACATGAGTCCACAGGGCGTGTGGTTCCAATATGTGCTATTAGTCATGTGCAGATATGTATGCAATCAACTGAAACATTCCAATCTTAGGTACAGAGTGAGTGGTTTTGCTGAAGCTTGCTAAATGTCAAACCGCAAACAGGCTGACCTGGCTCCTGTTTGTACTTTTGAGCGGCTGTGCTATCTATCTGGGAATATCTGAGAGAAACAGTTTGCAGAATTTAAGATACAAAAGGAACAATATAAATGAGCAGATGTAATAAAAGATAATAAATGATAACATGTTTGTACAGTACATTTTATCTAACATATCCCTCCTGTTTATCGTTTATTACATCTCAACCACATCCAGTACATTAATCACAACCACTTGTTAAGAACATTTTCAGTTGTAACATCATAGATGAATGCGGAGATGAATATAGTAACCAAAAACAGGAGGACAAAATGACAGTGAACCAATAATAAAGATTTTAAATCGTTATGTGGTGTCTTTTATTGTTTACAGGGCGGTGTCAGAACGCTCAGGAATATCAACCTCGTAATCAGGTAGTTGATACGGCCAAGCATCGGCATATGGCGAATGGCGGACATCATATTCTGGTTCCTGCTCAAAATCATCGGTCAACAATGGTTGGAAATGGGTAGTTTCTCGATGGAGGTCTCGCTGTATGACATTACATTGGACAAAGGCATTGGAGACTAATTTTACAATCATGGAATGGAGGCAAGGCACTACGCAGCAAAATAAGAGTGCAAAAACTGCAACAATGATCAATAGAGGGGTCAAAGCTCGTAGTAGAGGTTGCCACCAACTTCCTGATGTAAACCATAACCAGAAGCTCCAGCGAGGCAATGACATTGTTGCTTGGACAGAGTCACGGACCTCTGTCATCTCTTGTAGGGCTCGGGTGATGGCACCTCTGTCAGCTGTGTTGTCCGGGATAAAAGTGCAGCACGCTGTGCCCACCAAAGCACACACTCCACTGGAGGGTGCGGTCAGCTGATCAAGAACCATATGGTTTTGTAGTACCATCAGTCGCAGGGCACTAATTTCTTCAGTGGTTGCGTTGGCCATCTCGAGTGTGGAGTTCATGAATTGCAAAAACTTCCAGCGGGTGAACTCAACTTCTAGAGCTACGAGGTTGACCCCAACATGCGGAAGCATGCTGAATAGTGACCTCCATCCCTGATGGAATATTCTTTTATCACTAGGAATATGGCTGGTATCGGACAGTTCTCATTTAACGCGAACATTATGTGGTTCACGGAACTTGACGGTGGCTTCGGACCATTGGTCTTTAGGAATATGTATCACTGGTTCATGTAAATAAATCATTCCACATCTTCCACCCCAATTGAGAGGAAGGTGAGCGTAAACGTTGGTCCCACATAGCCAACAGTAATCAGTGAGGACTCTAGTGCCCTTCTGGGTTCGCGCTATGGCTACACAGTAACAGCGCTTAATGTAGGGGGCCTGGGTGGTGTTACACCAGAAACGGTCTGCGTCCCTGACGAGGCGAGCCTTGTTCCATTGGGTTTTATCCTGTTTACAGGTTTTATTTCTGTTGCATTCGTTTTTTGCTGTTCGATTTACATAGTCGCAGAAGGTGTAAGTAAAATTGCAGGAGTGAGGTGTAAGCCACCCAAGCAGGTTTGAGCCATTCGCAATTACGCAATAATCAAAGCTATGATAAGGCGCTATATCAGTTATCAGTAAGGGGTCCTGCACCTGGGGCCATGATAACATAGGAGGTATACCAGAACCGGTACAGTACTTTCTCACCAATGGAGACGCAGTGGTTTTGTTCAGAGGTACAGAATAATTTCCTGGGTAGGTTGACAGGCCCATCAAACAATCAGTATTAACTCGAGATGTTGGAGTAGCATGTAGTCCATTATGTGTGGTGGAAACAGGCATATGTGTACAGACATAACAGTTGGTACGGTTCACCAGATGTGAAGTGTAATTCACGCAGCGCCACCACATGTTGGTATGGTAAGGGTGTTGTTGTTCGTCAGGGTGGTCGATGTATCATTTTTCTCTTCGGGTGAGAGATTGAACAGGGGTTGATTCATCGAGATCAGTTCAGACGGGGGAGGTCGTTCCCACGTCTGCCACAGTAGGTATCCCAGTAGACAAAAACATGCTAAGATCACAACACACCAGATTGCCTGCCAGACTCACCCACAGGCATGGCGCCTGGCACATGGGTTGGGCGTATTCTGCGGATCAGCCATTGGTGCTAGGCCACAGCGTCACCTATAAGCCACTCTAAGTGAGTAAGGCTCTCCCTGCTTCACTGACGTTGAGACGAGACACCACTATACAGTGAATCCCCTTTGTAGTCAGACTTCCCCTTTACTCGTTTGTGGTTATAGGCACACGCTGCAGCTTACAGTGACTCAGATGTATCCATGACGGTCTCTCAGCGATCTTCACAGCTGTTGGTGTGGTCAGCAATACTTGGAATGGGCCTTCCCACCGTGGGCTGGACCAGTTTTTCCTTTTATGACCTTGATAAACACGTAGTCTCCTGGCTTCACTGTTTTGGTATCCTGTGGAGACAGAGAATCAGTCGGCAGTAACTGTGCTTTTAACACATCCTTTTCCTGAAGTATCTTTTTCATAAAATCTGCTAAGGTCAATTCGTCATCTGCCTTTTGTAAATCTGATCCAAAGAGTGGGAGGCAATAAGGTCTACCATGCAAAATCTCAAAAGGTGACGGCCCTTGTGTGGGTGTGATGTGCATATATAATTTTACCAGGTCCAGACATTCAGGCCAGGGTCGTCTTGTTTCGGCCATGGTTTTCCTGATCCTGGACTTGATAGTCCCATAGCTCCTCCCTGAACCTGGTTCTGCTGGAGGTTTCTTCCTGTTAAAAGGGAGTTTTTCCTTCCCACTGTCGCCAAGTGCTTGCTCACAGGGGGTCGTTTTGACCGTTGGGGTTTTTCCGTAATTATTGTATGGCCTTGCCTTACAATATAAAGCGCCTTGGGGCAACTGTTTGTTGTGATTTGGCGCTATATAAATAAAATTGATTTGATTTGATTAGTTCATTCCATGAGTCCTGCACTTTGTGGGTGATCAATCAATCAATCAATTTTTTTTCATATGCACAATGATGTTTTAACTGAATGCCCAATGTTTGTGTCAGGTGTTGTATCATGGTGTTGACAAAGTGTGCTCCATTGTCGCTGTAAATTTTTTCAGGTATTCCATATGCAGGAATAATCACTTTACACAGTGCCTTTGCAACTGTCAGGGCATCTGCATGTTTTGCAGGAACAATTTCAACCCATTTGGAGAATGCATCAATCAAAACCAGGCAGTATTTGTATGGACCAGTCTGATTCAGCTCAATGAAGTCCATGTGTACTACCTGGAATGGGTATTGAGGCGTAGGAAAATGGCCCCGTTTTGGTCTCAGGTTGCCTTGTGGGTTGTTTTTTTATGCAGATCAAACATTTCTTGCAGTATGTTTGTGCATAAACATTGAATCCAAAAGTTTAAAAAACGGGATTTACTTGTGATACCATCCCTCCTGTTGACACATGGCACTGCCCATGTGTAACCATAGCAGCAGCTGACGTGCTTCAACAATGTGGTCAGGCAATTTCACGACAGCATATCCTGTTTCTGTTTCTCCTTTTACATCTTTGAAACAAGAGCCATCAACAAAAAATGTTTCACCTTCTTGCAGAGGGACATCAGTAAGATCTGGTCGGGGAAGTTGCAATTGAGTGGTTTCAGCCACACAGTCATGTGGTTCACCGCAGTCAGCTGTTGGCAACAAGCTGGCTGGGTTCAAAGTAGAACATCTTTCAATCGTGATATGGGGTTGTGAAAGCAAAGTGGCTGTGTAACTTATTTGTCTGGCTGGGCTCAAAAAGGTTAATTTAGACTGCAGTAGCAGAACGCTAACTACATGTGGCACTTTCAAGATTAGTGGATGAAATAGAACAATGTCTGCAGTTGCTGTTACTGCCAGTTGCTGTTAAAGGCTGCGCTACTGGGTCTAGCCGCTTTGAATAAGAGCCTACAGGTTTATATTTGCCTCCATGTGGTTGTAGTAAAACGGCAGACATAAAACCATTTAAAGAATCCACCATAAGGGTGAAAGGTTTAGCATAGTCTGGCAGAGAGAGAACGGTGGAATCAATTAGTTCTCGTTTCAAATGTTCAAATTGGTCCAAATGATAGTATCAGTCATTGCCATGGGGGTTGAGTAAATCAGATCTTGTAGGAGTTGTTTTTTTTCAGCGTAGCATGGAATCCATGAACGGCAATAATTACATAAACCCAAAAAAGACATGATTTGATTCTTCGTTAATGGTTTGGGAGCCTGTTTTATGGCATGTTTGCGCCTGTCCTGCAACCGTTTTCCCTCTGCAGACAATGTGTGACCCAAATAGTTCACTTGTGGTGAGACAAGCTGCAGTTTTGATTGTTTGATCTTATTTCCTGTTTTGGCCAAATGTTGCAAAGGCGAAAGAGTAGCTCGTTCACATGCAATCTGTGTTTTTCCTGCGACCAGAATGTCATCAACGTAGACAAGGATCTGTGAGTCAGGCGGTGGATCAAAGGATCAATCAATCAATTTTTTTATATAGCGCCAAATCACAACAAACAGTTGCCCCAAGGCGCTTTATATTGTAAGGCAAGGCCATACAATAATTATGTAAAACCCCAACGGTCAAAACGACCCCCTGTGAGCAAGCACTTGGCTACAGTGGGAAGGAAAAACTCCCTTTTAACAGGAAGAAACCTCCAGCAGAACCAGGCTCAGGGAGGGGCAGTCTTCTGTTGGGACTGGTTGGGGCTGAGGGAGAGAACCAGGAAAAAGACATGCTGTGGAGGGGAGCAGAGATCGATCACTAATGATTAAATGCAGAGTGGTGCATACAGAGCAAAAAGAGAAAGAAACAGTGCATCATGGGAACCCCCCAGCAGTCTACGTCTATAGCAGCATAACTAAGGGATGGTTCAGGGTCACCTGATCCAGCCCTAACTATAAGCTTTTAGCAAAAAGGAAAGTTTTAAGCCTAATCTTAAAAGTAAAGAGGGTGTCTGTCTCCCTGATCTGAATTGGGAGCTGGTTCCACAGGAGAGGAGCCTGAAAGCTGAAGGCTCTGCCTCCCATTCTACTCTTACAAACCTTAGGAACTACAAGTAAGCCTGCAGTCTGAGAGCAAAGCGCTCTATTGGGGTGATATGGTACTATGAGGTCCCTAAGATAAGATGGGACCTGATTATTCAAAACCTTATAAGTAAGAAGAAGAATTTTAAATTCTATTCTAGAATTAACAGGAAGCCAATGAAGAGAGGCCAATATGGGTGAGATATGCTCTCTCCTTCTAGTCCCTGTCAGTACTCTAGCTGCAGCATTTTGAATTAACTGAAGGCTTTTTAGGGAACTTTTAGGACAACCTGATAATAATGAATTACAATAGTCCAGCCTAGAGGAAATAAATGCATGAATTAGTTTTTCAGCATCACTCTGAGACAAGACCTTTCTGATTTTAGAGATATTGCGTAAATGCAAAAAAGCAGTCCTACATATTTGTTTAATATGCGCTTTGAATGACATATCCTGATCAAAAATGACTCCAAGATTTCTCACAGTATTACTAGAGCTCAGGGTAATGCCATCCAGAGTAAGGATCTGGTTAGACACCATGTTTCTAAGATTTGTGGGGCCAAGTACAATAACTTCAGTTTTATCTGAGTTTAAAAGCAGGAAATTAGAGGTCATCCATGTCTTTATGTCTGTAAGACAATCCTGCAGTTTAGCTAATTGGTGTGTGTCCTCTGGCTTCATGGATAGATAAAGCTGGGTATCATCTGCGTAACAATGAAAATTTAAGCAATACCGTCTAATAATACTGCCTAAGGGAAGCATGTATAAAGTGAATAAAATTGGTCCTAGCACAGAACCTTGTGGAACTCCATAATTAACTTTAGTCTGTGAAGAAGATTCCCCATTTACATGAACAAATTGTAATCTATTAGACAAATATGATTCAAACCACCGCAGCGCAGTGCCTTTAATACCTATGGCATGCTCTAATCTCTGTAATAAAATTTTATGGTCAACAGTATCAAAAGCAGCACTGAGGTCTAACAGAACAAGCACAGAGATGAGTCCACTGTCCGAGGCCATAAGAAGATCATTTGTAACCTTCACTAATGCTGTTTCTGTACTATGATGAATTCTAAAACCTGACTGAAACTCTTCAAATAGACCATTCCTCTGCAGATGATCAGTTAGCTGTTTTACAACTACCCTTTCAAGAATTTTTGAGAGAAGAGGAAGGTTGGAGATTGGCCTATAATTAGCTAAGATAGCTGGGTCAAGTGATGGCTTTTTAAGTAATGGTTTAATTACTGCCACCTTAAAAGCCTGTGGTACATAGCCAACTAACAAAGATAGATTGATCATATTTAAGATCGAAGCATTAAATAATGGTAGGGCTTCCTTGAGCAGCCTGGTAGGAATGGGGTCTAATAAACATGTTGATGGTTTGGATGAAGTAAGTCATGAAGTCATTACTAGTTAAAGTTAATGGAATACTCAGCTCAATAGAGCTCTGACTCTTTGTCAGCCTGGCTACAGTGCTGAAAAGAAACCTGGGGTTGTTCTTATTTTCTTCAATTAGTGATGAGTAGAAAGATGTCCTAGCTTTACGGAGGGCTTTTTTATAGAGCAACAGACTCTTTTTCCAGGCTAAGTGAAGATCTTCTAAATTAGTGAGACGCCATTTCCTCTCCAACTTACGGGTTATCTGCTTTAAGCTACGAGTTTGTGAGTTATACCACGGAGTCAGGCACTTCTGATTTAAAGCTCTCTTTTTCAGAGGAGCTACAGCATCCAAAGTTGTCTTCAATGAGGATGTAAAACTACTGACGAGATACTCTATCTCACTTACAGAGTTTAGGTAGCTACTCTGCACTGTGTTGGTATATGGCATTAGAGAACATAAAGAAGGAATCATATCCTTAAACCTAGTTACAGCGCTTTCTGAAAGACTTCTAGTGTAATGAAACTTATTCCCCACTGCTGGGTAGTCCATCAGAGTAAATGTAAATGTTATTAAGAAATGATCAGACAGAAGGGAGTTTTTAGGGAATACTGTTAAGTCTTCTATTTCCATACCATAAGTCAGAACAAGATCTAAGATATGATTAAAGTGGTGGGTGGACTCATTTACTTTTTGAGCAAAGCCAATAGAGTCTAATAATAGATTAAATGCAGTGTTGAGGCTGTCATTCTCAGCATCTGTGTGGATGTTAAAATCGCCCACTATAATTATCTTATCTGAGCTAAGCACTAAATCAGACAAAAGGTCTGAAAATTCACAGAGAAACTCACAGTAACGACCAGGTGGACGATAGATAATAACAAATAAAACTGGTTTTGGGACTTCCAATTTGGATGGACAAGACTAAGAGTCAAGCTTTCAAATGAATTAAAGCTCTGTCTGGGTTTTTGATTAATTAATAAGCTGGAATGGAAGATTGCTGCTAATCCTCAGCCCCGGCCCGTGCTACGAGCATTCTGACAGTTAGTGTGACTCGGGGGTGTTGACTCATTTAAACTAACATATTCATCCTGCTGTAACCAGGTTTCTGTAAGGCAGAATAAATCAATATGTTGATCAATTATTATATCATTTACCAACAGGGACTTAGAAGAGAGAGACCTAATGTTTAATAGACCACATTTAACTGTTTTAGTCTGTGGTGCAGTTGAAGGTGCTATATTATTTTTTCTTTTTGAATTTTTATGCTTAAATAGATTTTTGCTGGTTATTGGTAGTCTGGGAGCAGGCACCGTCTCTACGGGGATGGGGTAATGAGGGGATGGCAGGGGGAGAGAAGCTGCAGAGAGGTGTGTAAGACTACAACTCTGCTTCCTGGTCCCAACCCTGGATAGTCACGGTTTGGAGGATTTAAGAAAATTGGCCAGATTTCTAGAAATGAGAGCTGCTCCATCCAAAGTGGGATGGATGCCGTCTCTCCTAACAAGACCAGGTTTTCCCCAGAAGCTTTGCCAATTATCTATGAAGCCCACCTCATTTTTTGGACACCACTCAGACAGCCAGCAATTCAAGGAGAACATGCGGCTAAACATGTCACTCCCGGTCCGATTGGGGAGGGGCCCAGAGAAAACTACAGAGTCCGACATTGTTTTTGCAAAGTTACACACCGATTTAATGTTAATTTTAGTGACCTCCGATTGGCGTAACCGGGTGTCATTACTGCCGACGTGAATTACAATCTTACCAAATTTACGCTTAGCCTTAGCCAGCAGTTTCAAATTTCCTTCAATGTCGTCTGCTCTGGCCCCCGGAAGACAATTGACTATGGTTGCTGGTGTCACTAACTTCACATTTCTCAAAACAGAGTCGCCAATAACCAGAGTTTGATCCTCGGCGGGTGTGTCGTTGAGTGGGGAAAAACGGTTAGAGATGTGAACGGGTTGGCGGTGTACACAGGGCTTCTGTTTAGGGCTACGCTTCCTCCTCACAGTCACCCAGTCGGCCTGCTTGGGATCTGCCAGGGGGTAACTAACGGCGGCTAAGCTACCTTGGTCCGCACCGACTACAGGGGCCTGGCTAGCTGTAGAATTTTCCACGGTGCGGAGCCGAGTCTCCAATTCGCCCAGCCTGGCTTCCAAAGCTACGAATAAGCTACACTTATTACAAGTACCGTTACTGCTAAAGGAGGCCGAGGAATAACTAAACATTTCACACCCAGAGCAGAAAAGTGCGGGAGAGACAGGAGAAGCCGCCATGCTAAATCGGCTAAGAGCTAGTAGCTACGCTAAGCTAGCGGATTCCTAAAAACACACAAAGTGAATAATGTGTAAATAATTTAGAGGTGATTCAGCAGGAGGAGTGCTTTAGTTAAGGCACGTAAAGATTACACTGGGAAACAAATCGTAATCTAGATAACTAGATCAATCTAACTGCGCAGATTAAACAGCTAACAGATACAGCAAAACACCGCTGTGCTCCGGAACAGGAAGTGATACAATACCGCAGTGAGAGCCAACCTGTATGAAGTGGTTCCTGCAGGAACGGTGTCACCTTGGGGCCTGAGGCCAGATGGTGCCTCCTCGGGGGGCACCACGGGGGGGTGTCCAAAGCCTTGTTGCAGGGTCCAGCCGCTGCTCGTGGAGCAAACTCCTGCAGCAACAATGGCCCAGGTGGGCAGGGAGGGGCAGGTGTTTAAAGGCCATGGGTGGTGGCAACAGTGTGGCTGGCTGCTGATGGGCATAACGGGTGGCTGGCGTGTAGCCACGGAGGAATCGCTGGTTGCCTGAACCAGGCGTCCTGACCCATCCACCCTAACCCAATACTGGTCGTGACCAGTAACTCCACAACAACTCCTGACCTGTCCCATGTCTCTGGACATGGGCCTTGCTGATTTTGGAGGAACACCCTCTCTCCCAGCGCCAGTGGGCGGAGTGGTCTCGAGTGAGCCCTCAAAGACTCTGTGGTGCAGGACATCTGGGTTTGAAGGGGATCCTCCTTCGCCGCCCATGCCTGGTGCCAGAGCGGTCGGATGTGTGGGTTTGAGAATTTCTCTAGCTTGTTGACAAAACAAAGTGAATCTCGGGGGCGTCCAAAGATAATCTGTGCAGGTGAGAGGTTGCAGTCTGGATCGGGCGTGTTGCTCAACTGCAGCATGGCACACAAAAACGGTCATAATCAAGACTGCCAGTTGGGCCATGTGTTGGATATCAGGAGGCACTTAGCAGTCTTCACAGCAACCTCTGTCCTCCCATTAGACTGATGACACATGATGTCTGATGTGCCATAAGCGGAGGAAGTCCTCTGTATGGCTTGCTACAAACTCTGGACCGCCGTCACATAAGAGTTCCTCCAGAATGCCAAAGGTAGCAAAGAATGTGCAAAGGTGGCAAACCAGGGCAGCTGAGCCCCCCCAGGTCAGTGCCTGCAGCGGAGCTTAGGACCTCCACCCAGCCCGAGTGTCGGTCACCGACAACTAGGTAGTGGCAGCCTCCGTAATTAAAGACGTCAGCAAACAGTGCCTCAAAAGGGGTGGATGGAGGCGAGGATGGGATGGGGGGGTGTGGCTGCTTGTGACAGTGCATTGTGGTTACAGTCCGCACATCCATGCCTGGTGGCTCAGATGTCCTTCAACATCCCAGGCCAGTAGATTATGGCACGGACGCCCTGTTCTATTGCCGAAGTTCCTTGGTGGACAGCATGGAGATCCTGAAGGACTATTTCACGGAGTGATGAGGGAACCACAACACAGTTGTGATACAGTAGGACACCATCTTGTGAGTAGATGAACTCACAGACTGGCGACAGGCTCACTAGGGCAGGGTCATTCGCAACAACCTTATTCTCATGCTCGATCAGATACAGAAGATGGGTGAGGCATGCATCAGCCACCATCTCCCGTGCTGTCTATTTTCATGGATGGAAGCCATAAGTGACCCTGACTGGGGATGTTGTCGGGCGGTGGAAGGAGTACTTCGAGGATCTCCTCAATCCCATCGTCACGTCTTCCGAAGAGGAAGCAGAGACTGGGGACTTGGAGGCGGACTCATCCATTACCCAGGCCGAAGTCACCGAGGTGGTTAGAAAGCTCCTTGGTGGCAAGGCTCCTGGGGTGGATGAAATCCGTCCTGAGTACCTTAAGTCTCTGGATGTTGTGGGGCTGTCTTGGCTGACACGCCTCTGCAACATCGCGTGGCGATCGGGGACAGTGCCTCTGGATTGGCAGACCGGGGTGGTGGTCCCTCTGTTTAAGAAGGGGGACCGGAGGGTGTGTTCCAACTATAGGGGGATCACACTCCTCAGCCTCCCCGGTAAGGTCTATTCCAGAGTACTGGAGAGGAGAATTGGACCGATGGTCGAACCTCGGATTCAAGAGGAGCAGTGTGGTTTTCGTCCTGGTCGCGGCACACTGGACCAGCTCTACACGCTCCATCGGGTGCTCGAGGGTTCATGGGAGTTTGCCCAACCAGTCCACATGTGTTTTGTGGATCTGGAGAAGGCATTCGACCGTGTCCCTCGGTGCACCCTGTGGGGAGTGCTCCGGGAGTACGGGGTCCGGGGTCCTTTGCTAAGGGCTATCCGGTCCCTGTATGACCACAGCAGGAGCTTGGTTCGCATTGCCAGTAGTAAGTCAAACCTGTTTCCAGTGCACTTGGCCTCCGCCAGGGCTGCCCTTTGTCACCGGTTCTGTTCATTATTTTTATGGACAGAATTTCTGGGTGCAGCCAGGGTGTAGAGGGGTCTGGTTTGGGAACCACAGAATCTCGTCTCTGCTGTTTGCGGACGATGTGGTTCTGTTGGCTTCGTCAAATCAGGACCTTCAGCGTGCACTGGGGTGGTTTGCAGCAGAGTGTGAAGCGTCCGGGATGAAAATCAGCACCTCCAAATCCGAGGCCATGGTTCTCGACCGGAAAAAGGTGCTTTGCCCTCTTCAGGTCGGTGGAGTGTCCTTGCCTCAAGTGGAGGAGTTTAAGTATCTCGGGGTCTTGTTCACAAGTGAGGGACGGATGGAGCGTGAGATCGATAGACAGATCGGTGCAGCATCTGCAGTGATGCGGTCGCTGTATCGGACCGTCGTGGTGAAGAGAGAGCTGAGTAGGGGGGCAAAGCTCTCGATTTACCGATTGATCTACGTTCCGATCCTCACCTATGGTCATGAGATTTGGCTCATGACTGAAAGAACGAGATCTCGAGTACAAGCAGCCGAGATGAGTTTCCTCTGCAGGGTGGCTGGGCGCTCCCTTAAAGATAGGGTGAGGAGCTCGGTCACTTGGGAGGAGCTCGGAGTCGAGCCGCTGCTCCTCCACGTTGAAAGGAGTCAGTTGAGGTGACTCGGGCATCTTTTCCGGATGCCCCCTGGACGCCTCGCTGGAGAGGTGTTCCGGGCACGTCCCACTGGGAGGAGGCCCCGGGGAAGACCCAGGACACGCTGGAGGGACTACATCTCTCGGCTGGCTTGGGAACGCCTTGGGGTTCCCCCGGAGGAGCTGGAGGAGGTGTGTGTGGATCGGGAGGTCTGGGCGGCTTTGCTTGAGCTGCTGCCCCCGCGACCCGACTCCGGATAAAGCGGAAGAAAATGGATGGATGGATGGAAGCCATAAGTGCTCATTCTATGCTGTCAGGTGTGCTAGGTGATCCCAGTGAGAGGCCATTTGCTGTGCCCAAGGGGGAGGGATGTCTTGAGGTTGCATCAGCAGCATGGTTATTCTTGCCAGGCATATGCACAATGTCGAAGTGCCATGGGAGGGTACGCTGCTTGAGTCTGAACAGGCATGAGTTAGTTATCTCATCCAGTGTACAGTCCCTGATGATCTATGCTCGGTGACCATCATGAGGTTGTCGCATCCTTGCGTGAAGTATTGTGTTTGCTCCAGCCCCCAGGCCACAGCCTCTCCTTCAATGGCCACATAGCGTTGCTCCGTCAAGGACAGGAGTTGTGAACCAGCGAGGGTGATCCTCCATCCCCCAGGACAACAGTCTAGTATGCCAAAGGTGCAGCTACAATGTTGCTGGAGCAGGAAGTAACCAATACCATGCCTTGACCAGTCAGGGCAGAGGCAGGTCTCCATGCCCTCACGGATGGCTTCTATTATCACCTGTTTGGATGTTTGAAGGGCATACGCCAGATTGGGCGACCATGAGAATTTACAGCGTGGGCTGAGAAATGGTTTGAATGGTGCCATTGTGTTGTGTAACTGAGTACAGTTCGCCACCTGGTTGACAAGGCTGAACCAGCTCCTGATATATGTCATGGAGTCTGGGGTGGGGACATCTCAGATGTGTCCAAGTACTTCGGAAGTGGTTCGACACCCTGACACCCTGAAACCAGCAAAATCAACGCTCCGTTTTTTTTTTTTTATTCTGTTTATTTGATAGGGACAGAACAAAAAGCATTGCTACAATAACCGATGCCATGTTCATAGGTCATATAGCTAATAGCTAATTCGCAGACCTGGTCCCTAGAACATAAAAAGGACACTTACACAATCATAAACAACACATGATAGTAGCAATATCACAATACAATAAAACACTATAAAATATGGCTAATGTCTACAGATTTGATTTAAGTTAAGCCATTGTCTTATTTTATGCTTAAAATCATTCAGGTCTATAAGAAATTTCAGTTCGGCAGGTATGGTGTTCCAGATCTGTGGACCTTTAACTGCAAACGCATTCTGTCCAAAAGTTGTTTTACATCGGACTGGTCTACAGTCTCCACTCACAGCTCCTCTTGTAATGATACCGCAAGTTTGACATTTTTGAATCATTCAATTCAATTCAATTTTATTTATATAGCGCCAAATCACAACAAACAGTTGCCCCAAGGCGCTTTATATTGTAAGGCAAGGCCATACAATAATTACGTAAAAACCCCAAAGGTCAAAACGACCCCCTGTGAGCAAGCACTTGACGACAGTGGGAAGGAAAAACTCCCTTTTAACAGGAAGAAACCTCCAGCAGAACCAGGCTCAGGGAGGGGCAGTCTTCTGCTGGGACTGGTTGGGGCTGAGGGAGAGAACCAGGAAAAAGACATGCTGTGGAGGGGAGCAGAGATCAATCACTAATGATTAAATGCAGAGTGGTGCATACAGAGCAAAAAGAGAAAGAAACACTCAGTGCATCATGGGAACCCCCCAGCAGTCTAAGTCTATAGCAGCATAACTAAGGGATGGTTCATGGTCACCTGATCCAGCCCTAACTATAAGCTTTAGCAAAAAGGAAAGTTTTAAGCCTAATCTTAAAAGTAGAGAGGGTGTCTGTCTCCCTGATCCGAATTGGGAGCTGGTTCCACAGGAGAGGAGCCTGAAAGCTGAAGGCTCTGCCTCCCATTCTACTCTTACAAACCCTAGGAACTACAAGTAAGCCTGCAGTCTGCGTGCGAAGCGCTCTATTGGGGTGATATGGTACTATGAGGTCCCTAAGATAAGAAGGGACCTGATTATTCAAAACCTTATAAGTAAGAAGAAGAATTTTAAATTCTATTCTAGAATTAACAGGAAGCCAATGAAGAGAGGCCAATATGGGTGAGATATGCTCTCTCCTTCTAGTCCCCGTCAGTACTCTAGCTGCAGCATTTTGAATTAACTGAAGGCTTTTCAGCGAACTTTTAGGACAACCTGATAATAATGAATTACAATAGTCCAGCCTAGAGGAAATAAATGCATGAATTAGTTTTTCAGCATCACTCTGAGACAAGACCTTTCTAATTTTAGAGATATTGCGTAAATGCAAAAAAGCAGTCTTACATATTTGTTTAATATGCGCTTTGAATGACATATCCTGATCAAAAATGACTCCAAGATTTCTCACAGTATTACTAGAGGTCAGGGTAATGCCATCCAGAGTAAGGATCTGGTTAGACACCATGTTTCTAAGATTTGTGGGGCCAAGTACAATAACTTCAGTTTTATCTGAGTATAAAAGCATGGAAATTAGAGGTCATCCATGTCCTTATGTCTATAAGACAATCCTGCAGTTTAGCTAATTGGTGTGTGTCTTCTGGCTTCATGGATAGATAAAGCTGGGTATCATCTGCGTAACAATGAAAATTTAAGCAATGCCGTCTAATAATACTGCCTAAGGGAAGCATGTATAAAGTGAATAAAATTGGTCCTAGCACAGAACCTTGTGGAACTCCATAATTAACCTTAGTCTGTGAAGAAGATTCCCCATTTACATGAACAAATTGTAATCTATTAGATAAATATGATTCAAACCACCGCAGCGCAGTGCCTTTAATACCTATGGCATGCTCTAATCTCTGTAATAAAATTTTATGGTCAACAGTATCAAAAGCAGCACTGAGGTCTAACAGAACAAGCACAGAGATGAGTCCACTGTCTGAGGCCATAAGAAGATCATTTGTAACCTTCACTAATGCTGTTTCTGTACTATGATGAATTCTAAAACCTGACTGAAACTCTTCAAATAGACCATTCCTCTGCAGATCAGTTAGCTGTTTTACAACTACCCTTTCAAGAATTTTTGAGAGAAAAGGAAGGTTGGAGATTGGCCTATAATTAGCTAAGATAGCTGGGTCAAGTGATGGCTTTTTAAGTAATGGTTTAATTACTTCCACCTTAAAAGCCTGTGGTACATAGCCAACTAATAAAGATAGATTGATCATATTTAAGATTGAAGCATTAAATAATGGTAGGGCTTCCTTGAGCAGCCTGGTAGGAATGGGGTCCAATAGACATGTTGATGGTTTGGATGAAGTAACTAATGAAAATAACTCAGACATAACAATCTGAGAGAAAGAGTCTAACCAAATACCGGCATCACTGAAAGCAGCCAAAGATAACGATACGTCTTTGGGATGGTTATGAGTAATTTTTTCTCTAATAGTTAAAATTTTATTAGCAAAGAAAGTCATGAAGTCATTACTAGTTAAAGTTAAAGGAATACTCGGCTCAATAGAGCTCTGACTCTTTGTCAGCCTGGCTACAGTGCTGAAAAGAAACCTGGGGTTGTTCTTATTTTCTTCAATTAGTGATGAGTAGTAAGATGTCCTAGCTTTACGGAGGGCTTTTTTATAGAGCAACAGACTCTTTTTCCAGGCTAAGTGAAGATCTTCTAAATTAGTGAGACGCCATTTCCTCTCCAACTTACGGGTTATCTGCTTTAAGCTGCGAGTTTTGTTGGGAAAGTGTCGGTACACGGACCCACAACAGGGGGCGCAAAGGAACGGACAATGGAGTAGGTCAAACAACAAATACAACAGATTACAACAATAGATCAGAATCAATTCACAAAGGTGTCGTGTGGGCAGGCTCGAAGATAGGAGACACCTGTCCAAAGCAGAACCGGAACCACACGATTTCCTCCGCCACCAGACCCCGGGAATACTGGAGCCGCCAAGTCCCGAATTCCCAGGTGGCCACTGCCTCCGCGTGTCGGACCTGGTACTGCTGGCGAGGAACAAAAACACAATTAAAGGTGGGCGCGTTTGCACCCAGTAATCCGCACGGCAGGAAAGCTACCTCCACCTCTCGTTGGAAAAAAGGTCTGTTATCACTCACAAAATCACAAAAGGTTACTGTCAAGCAGTCAGCTGAGAATATTACCTTCCAGGTAGAACGATATCTCGGCAAAGAGGTGGAGACGTCGTCCTGCTGATGTATCCCTGCTGATTGGTAACAGCTGTTGCAGGTGATGCGTGACAGCTGTCACCCTGGCTGCTCCTGTGAGGCGGCTGCGCCCTCTGGTGCCTGGAGCCCGCACTCCAGGCAGGGCGCCCTCTGGTGGTGGGCCAGCAGTACCTCCTCTTCTGGCGGCCCACACAACAGGACCCCCCCCTCAACGGGCGCCTCCTGGCACCCGACCAGGCTTGTCCGGGTGGCGGCGGTAGAAATCGGCCAGGAGGGCCGGGTCCAGGATGAAGCTCCTCTTCACCCAGGAGCGTTCTTCGGGGCCGTACCCCTCCCAGTCCACCAAATACTGGAAGCCCCGGCCCATCCTACGGACATCCAAAAGCCGGCGTACAGTCCAAGCCGGCTCGCCATCGATGATCCGGGCAGGAGGCGGCGCCGGACCCGGAGTACAGAGGGGTGAGGAGTGATGAGGTTTAATCCGGGACACATGAAACACAGGATGGATCCGCAGTGAGGCCGGCAGCCGAAGCCTCACTGCGGCTGGACTGATGACCTACAGGATCTTGAATGGGCCGATGTAACGGTCCTGTAACTTGGGGGAGTCCACTTGGAGGGGGATGTCCTTTGTGGATAACCACACCTCCTGCCCAGGCCGATACGCAGGGGCCGGGGTCCGCCGACGGTCTGCATGGGCTTTTGCCCTCGTCCGGGCCTTTAGCAAAGCAGAACGGGCGGCACGCCACACCCGACGGCACTTCCGCAGGTGGGCCTGGACCGAGGGCACACCGACCTCTCCCTCAACCACCGGAAACAACGGGGGCTGATACCCCAGACATACCTCAAAAGGGGAGAGGCCGGTGGCTGAAGACACCTGGCTGTTATGGGCATACTCGATCCAGGCCAAATGGGTACTCCAGGCCGCCGGGTGTGTGGCAGTCACGCAGCGCAAGGCCTGCTCCACCTCCTGGTTTACCCGTTCTGCTTGCCCGTTGGTCTGAGGGTGGTACCCGGACGAGAGACTCACCGTGGCCCCCAGTTCCCGGCAGAAGCTCCTCCAGACTTGCGAGGAGAACTGGGGACTGCGATCGGAGACGATGTCTGTTGGAATCCCATGCAGCCGGACGACGTGGTGGACCAGGAGGTCCGCTGTCTCCTGGGCTGTTGGGAGCTTCGGGAGGGCCACGAAGTGGGCCGCCTTGGAGAATCGGTCCACTATCGTGAGGATGGTGGTGTTACCCTGGGACGGCGGGAGGCCCGTGACAAAATCCAGGCCGATGTGGGACCAGGGGCGATGAGGCACGGGCAGCGGCTGGAGTAAACCTGATGCCCGGCGATGGTCAGCCTTGCCCCTGGCGCAGGTGGTGCAGGCCTGGATATAATCCCGGACGTCGGCCTCTAGGGACGCCCACCAGAAGCTCTGCCGGACAACTGCCACGGTTCTTCGCACCCCTGGATGACAGGAGAGCTTGGAGCCATGACAGAAGTCCAGGACTGCAGCCCTAGCTTCTGGTGGGACGTATAGTTTGTTCTTCGGCCCAGTTCCGGGGTCCGGGCTTCGTGCCAGGGCCTCCCGGACGGTTCTCTCTACGTCCCAGGTGAGGGTGGCCACGATAGTGGACTCCGGGATGATGGGTTCCGGTGGATCCGACAACTCCGCTTTGACTTCATCTTCATGTACCCGGGACAAGGCATCCGATCTCTGGTTCTTGGTCCCGGGACGGTAGGTGATCCGGAAGTCAAAACGGCCGAAGAACAGTGACCAGCGGGCTTGCCTGGGGTTCAGCCGCTTGGCGGTCCTGATATACTCCAGGTTCCGGTGGTCAGTGAAAACCGTGAATGGCACGGACGTTCCCTCCAACAGATGTCTCCACTCTTCAAGAGCCTCTTTCACCGCAAGGAGTTCTCGACTGCCGACGTCATAGTTCCGTTCGGCCGGGGTCAACCTGCGGGAAAAATAGGCACACGGGTGAAGGACCTTATCGGTCTTCCCGCTCTGGGAAAGCACGGCTCCTATCCCTGAGTCCGAGGCGTCCACTTCAACCACTAACTGGCGACTAGGATCGGGCTGCACCAGAACGGGTGCAGACGAGAAGCGCCGTTTCAACTCCTTGAACGCGGCATCGCAACGATCCGACCAGGTGAAGGGGACTTTTGGTGAGGTCAGGGCTGTCAGGGGGCTAACTACCTGACTGTAGCCCTTAATGAACCTCCTGTAGAAATTTGCAAAGCCGAGGAACTGTTGCAGCTTCCTACGGCTAGTGGGTTGGGGCCAGTCTCTCACCGCCGCAACCTTGGCCGGATCAGGAGCGACGGAGTTGGGGGAGATGATAAACCCCAGGAAGGACAAAGATGTGCGGTGAAACTCACACTTCTCGCCCTTCACAAACAGCCGGTTCTCCAACAACCGCTGCAGGACCTGACGTACATGCCGGACATGAGTCTCAGGATCCGGAGAAAAGATGAGTATATCGTCTAGATATACGAAGACGAATCGGTGCAGGAAATCCCGCAAGACATCATTAACCAATGCTTGGAATGTCGCGGGGGGCGTTTGTGAGGCCGAACGGCATGACCAGGTACTCAAAGTGACCTAATGGGGTGTTGAATGCCGTCTTCCATTCGTCTCCCTTCCGGATCCGAACCAGGTGATACGCATTTCTAAGATCCAGCTTAGTAAAGATTTTGGCTCCATGCAGGGGGGTGAACACGGAATCTAATAATGGCAACGGGTATCGGTTGCGAACCGTAATCTCATTCAGCCCCCTGTAATCAATACATGGACGAAGTCCGCCATCTTTCTTGCCCACAAAAAAGAAACCTGCCCCCATCGGGGAGGTGGAGTTCCGGATCAGCCGTTTGGGGCAGTCTCTCTGTGTGTGCTCTGTTGAGCTGCAGAGAAAACACTCTCCACGGATCAGCCTCCCCATTTTGGCCCTGTGCGTTTCCCTAACAACGTCACCAGGGGGAGCTGTTGCCCCACAAAGCGCTGCGGCTGTGGAGCGTGGGGAGGGCGGCCCCTTTTCGAACCCGGAAGGGAGAGGGGCGGCGCGTATCCGGTCACGTCCTTCGCCTCACTCCCGACGGTGTTCCTCTAACCGATTGTCTAATCGTATAACGAGATCAATAAGCCCGTCTAAATCCCGCGGTTCGTCCTTGGCCACCAGGAGCTCCTTCAGGACCAACGACAGTCCGTTTACGAAGGCGGCGCGGAGGGCAGTTATTCCAGCCGGACCTCGCAGCCGCGATGCGGAAGTCGACTGCATAAACAGCTGCGCTCCGGCGCCCCTGTCTCACTGACAGCAGCACGGCTGAAGCGGTCTCTCCTCTATTTGGGTGATCGAACACTGTTCTGAACTCCCTCACAAACCCATCATATATCAGAAGGAGCCGTGAATTTTGCTCCCAAAGCGCTGTAGCCCAAGCGCGTGCCTTGCCGCGAAGCAGATTAATGACATAAGCTATCTTACTAGCATCAGTCGCGTACATGACGGGACGTTGTGCGAAGACGAGCGAACACTGCATAAGAAAGTCCGCGCACGTCTCCACACAACCTCTGTACAGCTCTGGAGGGCTTATGTATGCTTCCGGGGAAGGTGGGAGGGGTCGTTGAACGACCTGTGGAATGTCACTGTTACGCACAGGGTCGACAGGAGGGAGAGCCGCAGCAGCGCCCTGAGGGCGCGCTTCCACCTGCGCGGCGAGAGCCTCCACCCTGCGGTTAAGGAGGACGTTCTGCTCGGTCATTAAATCCAACAGAGCCGTGAAAGCGGTGAGGATCCGCTGCAACTCACCGATCATTCCTCCTGCGGACGCCTGTGCGCCCTGTTCTTCCATTGGCCGTTCAACAGCCGGTTGACGCCCCTCGGGATCCATGACGCTGGCCGAGATATCCTGTTGGGAAAGTGTCGGTACACGGACCCACAACAGGGGGCGCAAAGGAACGGACAATGGAGTAGGTCAAATAACAACACTTTACTGTTGTGAATGTGCACAACAAATACAACAGATTACAACAATAGATCAGAATCAATTCACAAAGGTGTCGTGTGGCAGGCTCGAAGATAGGAGACACCTGTCCAAAGCAGAACCGGAACCACACGATTTCCTCCGCCACCAGACCCCGGGAATACTGGAGCCGCCAAGTCCCAAATTCCCAGGTGGCCACTGCCTCCGCGTGTCGGACCTGGTACTGCTGGCGAGGAACAAAAACACAATTAAAGGTGGGCGCGTTTGCACCCAGTAATCCGCACGGCAGGAAAGCTACCTCCACCTCTCGTTGGAAAAAAGGTCTGTTATCACTCACAAAATCACAAAAGGTTACTGTCAAGCAGTCAGCTGAGAATATTACCTTCCAGGTAGAACGATATCTCGGCAAAGAGGTGGAGACGTCGTCCTGCTGATGTATCCCTGCTGATTGGTAACAGCTGTTGCAGGTGATGCGTGACAGCTGTCACCCTGGCTGCTCCTGTGAGGCGGTTGCGCCCTCTGGTGCCTGGAGCCCGCACCAGGCCAGCAGTACCTCCTCTTCTGGCGGCCCACACAACAAGTTTGTGAGTTATACCACGGAGTCAGGCACTTCTGATTTAAAGCTCTCTTTTTCAGAGGAGCTACAGCATCCAAAGTTGTCTTCAATGAGGATGTAAAACTATTGACGAGATACTCTATCTCACTTACAGAGTTTAGGTAGCTACTCTGCATTGTGTTGGTATATGGCATTAGAGAACATAAAGAAGGAATCATATCCTTAAACCTAGTTACAGCGCTTTCTGAAAGACTTCTAGTGTAATGAAACTTATTCCCCACTGCTGGGTAGTCCATCAGAGTAAATGTAAATGTTATTAAGAAATGATCAGACAGAAGGGAGTTTTCAGGGAATACTGTTAAGTCTTCTATTTCCATACCATAAGTCAGAACAAGATCAAAGATATGATTAAAGTGGTGGGTGGACTCATTTACATTTTGAGCAAAGCCAATTGAGTCTAATAATAGATTAAATGCAGTGTTGAGGCTGTCATTCTCAGCATCTGTGTGGATGTTAAAATTGCCCACTATAATTATCTTATCTGAGCTAAGCACTAAGTCAGACAAAAGTTCTGAAAATTCACAGAGAAACTCACAGTAACGACCAGGAGGACGATAGATAACAACAAATAAAACTGGTTTTTGGGACTTCCAATTTGGATGGACAAGACTAAGAGTCAAGCTTTCAAATGAATTAAAGCTCTGTCTGGGTTTTTGATTAATTAATAAGCTGGAATGGAAGATTGCTGCTAATCCTCCGCCTCGGCCCATGCTACGAGTGTTCTGGCAGTTAGTGTGACTCGGGGTGTTGACTCATTTAAACTAACATATTCATCCTGCTGTAACCAGGTTTCTGTAAGGCAGAATAAATCAATATGTTGATCAATTATTATATCATTTACTAACAGGGACTTAGAAGAGAGAGACCTAATGTTTAATAGACCACATTTAACTGTTTTAGTCTGTGGTGCAGTTGAAGGTGCTATATTATTTTTTTTCTTTTTGAACTTTTATGCTTAAATAGATTTTTGCTGGTTATTGGTGGTCTGGGAGCAGGCACCGTCTCTATGGGGATGGGGTAATGAGGGGATGGCAGGGGGAGAGAAGCTGCAGAGAGGTGTGTAAGACTACAACTCTGCTTCCTGGTCCCAACCCTGGATAGTCACAGTTTGGAGGATTTAAGAAAATTGGCCAGATTTCTAGAAATGAGAGCTGCTCCATCCAAAGTGGGATGGATGCCGTCTCTCCTAACAAGACCAGGTTTTCCCCAGAAGCTTTGCCAATTATCTATGAAGCCCACCTCATTTTTTGGACACCACTCAGACAGCCAGCTATTCAAGGAGAACATGCGGCTAAACATGTCACTCCCGGTCCGATTGGGGAGGGGCCCAGAGAAAACTACAGAGTCCGACATTGTTTTTGCAAAGTTACACACCGATTCAATGTTAATTTTAGTGACCTCCGATTGGCGTAACCGGGTGTCATTACTGCCGACGTGAATTACAATCTTACCAAATTTACGCTTAGCCTTAGCCAGCAGTTTCAAATGACCTTCAATGTCGCCTGCTCTGGCCCCCGGAAGACAATTGACTATGGTTGCTGGTGTCGCTAACTTCACATTTCTCAAAACAGAGTCACCAATAACCAGAGTTTGTTCCTCGGCGGGTGTGTCGCCGAGTGGGGAAAAACGGTTAGAAATGTGAACGGGTTGGCGGTGTACATGGGGCTTCTGTTTAGGGCTACGCTTCCTCCTCACAGTCACCCAGTCGGCCTGCTTTCCCGGCTGCTCGGGATCTGCCAGAGGGAAACTAACGGCGGCTAAGCTACCTTGGTCCGCACCGACTATAGGGGCCTGGCTAGCTGTAGAATTTTCTACGGTGCGGAGCCGAGTCTCCAATTCGCCCAGTCTGGCCTCCAAAGCTACGAATAAGCTACACTTATTACAAGTACCATTACTACTAAAGGAGGCCGAGGAATAACTAAACATTTCACACCCAGAGCAGAAAAGTGCGGGAGAGACAGGAGAAGCCGCCATGCTAAACCGGCTAAGAGCTAGTAACTGCGCTAAGCTAGCGGATTCCTAAAAACACCCAAAGTGAATAACGTGTAAATAATTTAGAGGTGATTCAGCAGAGGGAGTGCTTTAGTTAAGGCATGTGAAGATTACACTGGGAAACAAATTGTTATCTAGGTAACTAGATCAATCTAACTGCGCAGATTAAACAGCTAACAGATACAGCAAAACACCGCTGTGCTCCGGAACAGGAAGTGATACAATACCGCAGTGAGAGCCAACCACCAGTAGAGGCCTTTTCATTCCTTTTACAATATCAGGAACAAGACCATTAATACATTTAAAAACTAAATTCAAAAACGAACACTTCAAAAGATTTTCAAAGCTTAAGAGTTTATACTTTTCTATGATTTTACAATAGTGCCACCTAATTGGCTTTTGGTCAAGCACTTTTAAGGCTTGTTTGTAAAGAGAATTCAAACCTTTTAGAGAGGATTGGTTCGCCTGGCCCCAAACAGTGATGCAATATAAAAAATGAGACAAGATCATTGCATGAAAAAATAATGCGGTTGCACTAATTGACAAGCAAGATCTTATGAGATGAAAACAATTCAAGTTAGTCCTAATTGTCTTAGTCATTTTCTTTATGTGACTCTCAAATTTAAGATAGGAGTCCAAGACGACCCCCAAATATTTAAATTCATCTACTCTTTGAATTTCCTTTTGATTTATTTGTATCCTAAAGTTTTCTTTGGGCTTTTGCCTTATTGAAAAACACAGACACCATTTTAGAACAATTTAGAAACAAGAACTTATCCTCCAGCCACTGAGAATCCCAGGTCATTTGTCTATTAAGAAGCTCTGCAGCCTTCTCTGGAGTTTTTGCTGAGACATAGATTACTGTGTCATCAGCATACAGCTGGCATTCAGCCTCAGTGCAAATGGTTGGAAGGTCATTCATATAGAGACAAAATAAAATAGGGCCCAAGATGGAACCTTGTGGTATCCCCATTTTATACTCCTGAGATGGCGATACAGAGCCATTGATTTTTACTCGCTGTGTTCTTGACTCCAAATAAGATGTAAACCAGCTGAGAGACTGTTGAGAAAAATTTAACTCCTTTAATTTGTGCAGAAGAACATGGTGGTTTACAGTGTCGAAGGCCTTACGGAGGTCTAAAAACACTGCTCCAACCACATTTCCCTGATCCAGATTTTTTAATCATGTCTGTTAGGTAGCATGTAGCAATTTCTGTTGAGTATCTAGGCCTAAACCCAAATTGTTTTGGATGTAAAATATTACTACTTTCCAGATAATAAGTTGGTTCGCCACTGTTTTTTCAAGCACCACTGACAGAATTGGAAGGACTGAAATTGGTCTATAGTTACATATTTTGTTTGGGTCTCCAGCTTTAAAAATTGGACTAATGAGACCTTGTTTTAATTTTTGTGGAACATTCGCTCTAGAAATGGATAGGTTAATCAAATGTGTTAGAGGGCCAACTAGAGATTCTTTATGCTTTCTGACAAAATCAGAATCTAATCCAATTAAGTCTTTTACTTTAGATGGTTTGAGATTACTTACTATTTTTTTAACGCAATCCTCGTTAATTTGTAATACTGAAAATGCAGTTTCTGATGGGCCCATAGATATCTCAGGGAACTCTATAGTTTTCAGCAAACTGAAACTTGTCTGGGTTTAACACAATGCCTGATTGGCTGACACATGTCAGGAAGATGATGGTCCTCCACCAGTGGTGCTCAAGGTCTGTGTCATAGTGGATGGTGTCATCCACACAACATTCTTTGCGCTCATAGTCTGAGATTACAGTGTCAAAACAGTGGTTACAGCCGTCCCCAGACGATAGGAAATCTTGTGGTGCCCTGGTGTAGCGCCATTGGTCAAAGGGCGTTGTAAAGGTCGTCAGATGGCGATCCGATTCTCGCAGGGGCACACGATGGTAACCATTCCAGGCGTCTGTGATGCTTTTCCAAGTGTCCTTTGGAATGCGACGTGCAAGGTGGAATGGGAACTCAGTGGTGAAAGTTTTACATTGGCAGAACCTGTTGAGAGGTGAGAGGTCCACGGTCCTGTGGG
Source organism: Thalassophryne amazonica (assembly GCF_902500255.1). Taxonomy (NCBI): domain Eukaryota; kingdom Metazoa; phylum Chordata; class Actinopteri; order Batrachoidiformes; family Batrachoididae; genus Thalassophryne; species Thalassophryne amazonica. The sequence continues at coordinate 717,491 of NC_047114.1, read as the reverse complement.
TTGAGCCATCATGCTTCCAAATGACACTCATCCGATGGCACCATGTCACAGGTTCGCCATATGGCACATGTTCAATGACACCAAGGGCCTCATCCCAGAGGAGGTCATCATAGACTCTTTGCTGCCAGTGCAATGGCACAGTGGCCACGGTATGGCATGCTTTAGGTGAGGCCGCTGGGTCCAATGGGTGGCCCTTCCATGCAAGGCAAGGCTCAGTGAGGGCAAGTGTTGAATGTAGATGAGGTGTACCTCTCGAGCAGCCAATCTTTCATCCGGCCATTGTTACCCAGGGTGCAAGAGAACAGTAATGCAGCAGGGCATGGTGGAGGGGCTGTGCACTGGGGACATGAGCACTGAGTGTCACACAGATTCTTTGGGTCTCTGCAGCCGCTATTGATGGACCTTGTAGCATTGACAGACCAGGGCTTGTATGGAGTGTCGAGAGTGCCAGGACTGTGCCCGTCTCTGGGTCCTCCTCCACTGTTACTTGAAGGGAAGTCTGTAGACAAGAGGCTGAGGTTGAGTAACGTCTCGTAAGAGAGGTACATGGCCCGGACTGAGCTACTCACGTGCACCATGGAGCTGCAGGACATCGCTCCACCGCCGCTGGGGGCTGTTGAAAGCTTAGTGAAGAATGCCCCTTCAATGGCTATGGGGGAGTGGTCGGCAGCCGACAGGCTGAGACTGACAGGTGCAGGTCATTGCGTGAGAATCCGCAGGCAAGGAATTCCTCCAGAGACCACAGGTCAGACTGTGCGCCAGTGTCTGCAATGGCAGATACTGTATGTTCGCCTCATTATCCAAGCTTCCGCTGATGATGCTGTCTCTTGGCATGACTGACTTGTTAACCGAGATGGTGATAAACACATGGGGGTGATCTCTCAGCTTGGCTCACCTCCATTCACACCTGGAGAAAATGTGGTGTTCGAGCCTGATGGGCGTGGGTTTGTTAATATTGCTGTGTATCGTCGGAGCATGGCATCGACAAAGGCGCCCATGACCTTGGTCAGTGCATGGTCCAGTATAAATCTCATCTCAAATTGAACTGATGAAATCTGGGAGATCAGCTCTCACTCCATGGCAGCCTGCTGACTGTTAGATGATGGCTGTTGACATTTCTTCTGCTGGTGGGCCCTATAGCAGTCAATGCAAATATGGTGAGGCTTGGTGTTCCATCCGCGAGATCCCTCCATGAAAACCTTAAAGGTATTTTTACAGTCTGGGCATGAGGCTTGTTTAGCACTGTCTGCTGGGGTTGGGGCCAGGTCTGGGCTCACCCGTGAGCTTTTCTTCAGGCACTGGAATGACGACATGGCTGACCAGTGCTGCCACAGTTACTTTGAAAAAGTAATCCAATTAGATTACTCCTTGAAAAAGTAACTTAGTTACTTTACTGATTACTCAATTGTAAAAGTAACTAAGTTAGATTACTAGTTACTTTTTTAGTTACTTTCCCCAGCTACCAACAGCAACCCTCTGCCACCTCAACATGACAATGATACTTGTTTTGCCAAAACTCACTTTATAGTCACCCTTTCTTGACTTCAATGAAAAAGTAAAATAAAGACCTCTTTCTTGACCTCATATTTAACTGTTGACAGCACTGTAACAGTAAAACTTGCAATTTCTAATCTACATTGTTTATAAATGTAACTATTAAATTCTTTCTAACATTTTTCTAACATTTAAATTCTCTCTAATCATTTTACTTGTCGAAATTGTTATTATTATAAGTAGTACTAGTAGTTGTAGTAAAAAAAGGCTTCAAAACTGGGCCTTTAATCTAGGGGTGTTGTGGGGGGGGGGCACATCTCTCCCCCACGCCCCCATTCCATCTGGATTCGCCCCTGCTTTGGCGTTTGAGCACAAAGAATGGATAACATTTATTTATGCAGAAAACATGACCAGATTTACAGGTAAGAAAGTTTTGTTGCGTTTTCACATCATGTGGTCCTCAGAAAGAGAGTTTAGGTGCATTTGAGTGGAAAATAGTGTTAGTTGTTGACGCGTCGCGGAGGATCAGCTGTTTTTAACAAGAAGATACGGAGCAGCTCAGCTAAGAATTCTAAATAAAGGAGAAAAAAAAAAAGCATAAAATGTCTTTGTAAAGTTCAGTGCAGGTGTGCTATTGTCACCGCGCTTTAAGAGGTGAGGACGAGCTGCTCACTTAAAGTGGGCAGTTCAGTCGAACCCCGACCTCCTGCACACGGACCAAGTTTAATGCTGTTATCGACCCACAATGCAAAAATAATAGTAACGCACAGTGACTTAGAGAAATAACATTAATCTGATTACTGATTTGGAAAGATTAACGCATTAGATTACTCGTTACTAAAAAATGGGTTAGATTAGAGTAACGCGTTACTAAGTAACGTTACTGGCATCACTGTGGCTGACAGGGTGGACGATGGGAGAGCATTGTGGGCCATTTCTTTGTTTTCAACAACTGCAACCACATCATTCACTGGTTTTGTCAGAATGTCAGCTATCCCCAGTGCCTCACGACGTATGAGTCATAAATGCCATTGATTAAAACATCACGGATAATGGGGTCGGTATAGTCTACATTCTTGCCACATTCACATACTGCACTGAAAGCACATGTCTCAGTCTTTCCTCACACTCTGGCAATGAAAGCATGGAATAGTTCATCATGTTCCTGGCGTAGCTGAAGCAGCTCTGTGCGCAGGACACGTGGCGACTGGAATAACTGCCAGTGAGTGCATGGTGGCGATCAAATCCTCCAGTGGTCTGGAAGTGATGTTGGGATTCGCTTTCAACAGGCTGTCTCCAAATTCAAATTCAAATTTATTAATTTATATAGCGCCAATTCACGATAAAATCGTCTCAAGGTGCTTCACACAAAAAACTATTAAAAAATTTAAAACACAATAATAATAAAAAAAAAACGACCATAAAAGAAAGACAGCCATAAAAGAATACAAGAATAAAAACACATCATAACACTAATGATAAAACAGAGAAAACAAATGAGTCTTTAAACGTGACTTAAAAGTCTCCACAGTAAGACTGCCGAATGTGTGCCGGGAGATCGTTCCACAGAGCTGGGGCACGGTAGGAGAAAGCTCTGTGACCAGCAGACTTTTTATTCACCCTGGGAACACACAGAAGTCCTGCACCCTGAGAACGCAGGGCCCGAGCTGGTACATAGGGGCTTACCAGGTCAGCCAGATAGGGAGGTGCAAGTCCATGAACAATTTTATAAACTAATAACAGTACTTTAAAATCTGATCTTGCAGGAACAGGAAGCCAATGCAGGGACGCCAAAACGGGTTTAATGTGGTCAAACTTTCTGCTTTGTGTCAAGAGTCTGGCAGCAGCGTTTTGAACCAGTTGAAAACCCCTAATCCTGGACTGCGGTAAGCCAGAAAATAGATCATTACAATAGTCCAATCTAGAAGAGACAAATGCATGAATCAAAGTCTCAGCATCAGCCATAGACAGGATGGGACAAATCTTCGCTATATTTCGCAAATGGAAGAAAGCAGTCCTCGTAATGTCTCTAATGTGGAGATCAAAGGACAACGTAGGATCAAAAATTACTCCAAGGTTCCTCACTTTATCCGTATGATGTATAACACACGGACCTAAGCTAAGTGCTAGCTGATCAAATTTATTCCGATACCTCACTGGACCAAGAACCATAACTTCAGTCTTATCAGAATTTAAAAGTAGGAAGTTACTAGACATCCCACTTCTTACTGATGCAAGGCAATCTTCCAAAGATTTTATGTGAGTGAGATTACCAGCAGTTATTGGCATGTACAATTGAGTGTAATCAGCACAGCAATGAAAGGAAATCCCAAAGCGCCGCAGGATATTCCAAAAAAGGTGCTACATAAAAGGAAAAAAGCAGGGGGCCTAAAACGGATCCCTGAGGAACCCCAAACTTCATGTCCCTACAATCAGAGGAGATGCCATTAAATCAAAATCAAATCAATTTTATTTATATAGCGCCAAATCACAACAAACAGCTGCCCCAAGGCGCTTTATATTGTAAGGCAAAAGCCAAACAATAATTACGGAAAAACCCCAACGGTCAAAACGACCCCCTGTGAGCAAGCACTTGGCGACAGTGGGAAGGAAAAACTCCCTTTTAATAGGAAGAAACCTCCAGCAGAACCAGGCTCAGGGAGGGGCAGTCTTCTGCTGGGACTGGTTGGGGCTGAGGGAGAGAACCAGGAAAAAGACATGCTGTGGAGGGGAGCAGAGATCAATCACTAATGATTAAATGCAGAGTGGTGCATACAGAGCAAAAAGAGAAAGAAACACTCAGTGCATCATGGGAACCCCCCAGCAGTCTAAGTCTATAGCAGCATAACTAAGGGATGGTTCAGGGTCACCTGATCCAGCCCTAACTATAAGCTTTAGCAAAAAGGAAAGTTTTAAGCCTAATCTTAAAAGTAGAGAGGGTGTCTGTCTCCCTGATCTGAATTGGGAGCTGGTTCGACAGGAGAGGAGCCTGAAAGCTGAAGGCTCTGCCTCCCATTCTACTCTTACAAACCCTAGGAACTACAAGTAAGCCTGCAGTCTGAGAGCAAAGCACTCTATTGGGGTGATATGGTACTATGAGGTCCCTAAGATAAGATGGGACCTGATTATTCAAAACCTTATAAGTAAGAAGAAGAATTTTAAATTCTATTCTGGAATTAACAGGGAGACAATGAAGAGAGGTCAATATGGGTGAGATATGCTCTCTCCTTCTAGTCCCTGTCAGTACTCTAGCTGCAGCATTTTGAATTAACTGAAGGCTTTTCAGGGAACTTTTAGGACAACCTGATAATAATGAATTACAATAGTCCAGCCTAGAGGAAATAAATGCATGAATTAGTTTTTCAGCATCACTCTGAGACAAGACCTTTCTAATTTTAGAGATATTGCGCAAATGTAAAAGCAGTCCTACATATTTGCTTAATATGCGCTTTGAATGACATATCCTGATCAAAAATGACTCCAAGATTTCTCACAGTATTACTAGAGGTCAGGGTAATGCCATCCAGAGTAAGGATCTGCTTAGACACCATGTTTCTAAGATTTGTGGGGCCAAGTACAATAACTTCAGTTTTATCTGAGTTTAAAAAAGTCTTTATGGGCTGCCTCTACTGGTGGTTGGCTCTCACTGCGGTATTGTATCACTTCCTGTTCCGGAGCACAGAGGTGTTTTTCTGTATCTGTTAGCTGTTTAATCTGCGCAGTTAGATTGATCTAGTTAACTAGATAAAGATTTGTTTCACAGTGTAATCTTCACGTGCCTTAACTAAAGCACTCCCTCTGCTGAATCACCTCTAAATTATTTACACATTATTCACTTTGTGTGTTTTTAGGAATCCGCTAGCTTAGCGCAGCTACTAGCTCTTAGCTGGTTTAGCATGGCGGCTTCTTCTGTCTCTCCCGCACTTTTCCGCTGTGGGTGTGAAATGTTTAGTTATTCCTCGGCCTCCTTTAGCAGTAATGGTACTTGTAATAAGTGTAGCTTATTCGTAGCTTTGGAGGCCAGGCTGGGCGAATTGGAGACTCGGCTCCACACCTTGGAAAATCCTACAGCTAGCCAGGCCCCTGTAGTCGGTGTGGACCAAGGTAGCTTAGCCGCCATTAGTTCCCCTCCAGCAGATCCCGAGCAGCCGGGAAAGCAGGCCGACTGGGTGACTGTGAGGAGGAAGCGTAGTTCTAAACAGAAGCCCCGTGTACACCACCAACCCGTTCACATTTCTAACCGTTTTTCCCCACTCGGCAACACACCCGCCGAGGAACAAACTGTGGTTATTGGCGACTCTGTTTTGAGAAATGTGAAGTTAGCGACACCAGCAACCATAGTCAATTGTCTTCCGGGGGCCAGAGCAGGCGACATTGAAGGAAATTTGAAACTGCTGGCTAAGGCTAAGCGTAAATTTGGTAAGATTGTAATTCACGTCGGCAGTAATGGCACCCGGTTACGCCAATCAGAGGTCCCTAAAATTAACATTGAATCGGTGTGTAACTTTGCAAAAACAATGTCGGACTCTGTAGTTTTCTCTGGGCCCCTCCCCAATCAGACCGGGAGTGACACGTTTAGCCGCATGTTCTCCTTGAATTGCTGGCTGTCTGAGTGGTGTCCAAAAAATGAGGTGGGCTTCATAGATAATTGGCAAAGCTTCTGGGGAAAACCTGGTCTTGTTAGGAGAGACGGCATCCATCCCACTTTGGATGGAGCAGCTCTCATTTCTAGAAATCTGGCCAATTTTCTTAAATCCTCCAAACCGTGACTATCCAGGGTTGGGACCAGGAAGCAGAGTTGTAGTCTTACACACCTCTCTGCAGCTTCTCTCCCCCTGCCATCCCCTCATTACCCCATCCCCGTAGAGACGGTGCCTGCTCCCAGACCACCAATAACCAGTAAAAATCTATTTAAGCATAAAAATTCAAAAAGAAAAAATAATATAGCACCTTCAACTGCACCACAGACTAAAACAGTTAAATGTGGTCTATTAAACATTAGGTCTGCCTTACAGAAACCTGGTTACAGCAGGATGAATATGTTAGTTTAAATGAGTCAACACCCCCGAGTCACACTAACTGCCAGAATGCTCGTAGCACGGGCCGGGGCGGAGGATTAGCAGCAATCTTCCATTCCAGCTTATTAATTAATCAAAAACCCAGACAGAGCTTTAATTCATTTGAAAGCTTGACTCTTAGTCTTGTCCATCCAAATTGGAAGTCCCAAAAAACAGTTTTATTTGTTGTTATCTATCGTCCTCCTGGTCGTTACTGTGAGTTTCTCTGTGAATTTTCAGACCTTTTGTCTGACTTAGTGCTTAGCTCAGATAAGATAATTATAGTGGGCGATTTTAACATCCACACAGATGCTGAGAATGACAGCCTCAACACTGCATTTAATCTATTATTAGACTCTATTGGCTTTGCTCAAAAAGTAAATGAGTCCACCCACCACTTTAATCATATCTTAGATCTTGTTCTGACTTATGGTATGGAAATAGAAGACTTAACAGTATTCCCTGAAAACTCCCTTCTGTCTGATCATTTCTTAATAACATTTACATTTACTCTGATGGACTACCCAGCAGTGGGGAATAAGTTTCATTACACTAGAAGTCGTTCAGAAAGAGCTGTAACTAGGTTTAAGGATATGATTCCTTCTTTATGTTCTCTAATGCCATATACCAACACAGTGCAGAGTAGCTACCTAAACTCTGTAAGTGAGATAGAGTATCTCGTCAATATTTTTACATCCTCATTGAAGACAACTTTGGATGCTGTAGCTCCTCTGAAAAAGAGAGCTTTAAATCAGAAGTGCCTGACTCCGTGGTATAACTCACAAACTCGCAGCTTAAAGCAGATAACCCGTAAGTTGGAGAGGAAATGGCGTCTCACTAATTTATAAGATCTTCACTTAGCCTGGAAAAAGAGTCTGTTGCTCTATAAAAAAGCCATCCGTAAAGCTAGGACATCTTACTACTCATCACTAATTGAAGAAAATAAGAACCCCAGGTTTCTTTTCAGCACTGTAGCTAGGCTGACAAAGAGTCAGAGCTCTATTGAGCCGAGTATTCCTTTAACTTTAACTAGTAATGACTTCATGACTTTCTTTGCTAATAAAATTTTATTAGAGAAAAAAATTACTCATAACCATCCCATCTCCGATTGTTCTGTCTGAGTTATTTTCATTAGTTACTTCATCCAAACCATCAACATGTTTATTAGACCCCATTCCTACCAGGCTGCTCAAGGAAGCCCTACCATTATTTAATGCTTCGATCTTAAATATGATCATTCTATCTTTATTAGTTGGCTATGTACCACAGGCTTTTAAGGTGGCAGTAATTAAACCATTACTTAAAAAGCCATCACTTGACCAAGCTATCTTAGCTAATTATAGGCCAATCTCCAACCTTCCTTTTCTCTCAAAAATTCTTGAAAGGGTAGTTGTAAAACAGCTAACTGATCATCTGCAGAGGAATGGTCTATTTGAAGAGTTTCAGTCAGGTTTTAGAATTCATCATAGTACAGAAACAGCATTAGTGAAGGTTACAAATGATCTTCTTATGGCCTCAGACAGTGGACTCATCTCTGTGCTTGTCCTGTTAGACCTCAGTGCTGCTTTTGATACTGCTGACCATAAAATTTTATTACAGAGATTAGAGCATGCCATAGGTATTAAAGGCACTGCGCTGCGGTGGTTTGAATCATATTTATCTAATAGATTACAATTTGTTCATGTAAATGGGGAATCTTCTTCACAGACTAAGGTTAATTATGGAGTTCCACAAGGTTCTGTGCTAGGACCAATTTTATTCACTTTATACATGTTTCCCTTAGGCAGTATTATTAGACAGCATTGCTTAAATTTTCATTGTTACGCAGATGATACCCAGCTTTATCTATCCATGAAGCCAGAGGACACACACCAATTAGCTAAACTGCAGGATTGTCTTACAGACATAAAGACATGGATGACCTCTAATTTCCTGCTTTTAAACTCAGATAAAACTGAAGTTATTGTACTTGGCCCCACAAATCTTAGAAACATGGTGTCTAACCAGATCCTTACTCTGGATGGCATTACCCTGATCTCTAGTAATACTGTGAGAAATCTTGGAGTCATTTTTTGATCAGGATATGTCATTCAAAGCGCATATTAAACAAATATGTAGGACTGCTTTTTTTTTTTTTGCATTTATGCAATATCTCTAAAATTAGAAAGGTCTTGTCTCAGAGTGATGCTGAAAAACTAATTCATGCATTTATTTCCTCTAGGCTGGACTATTGTAATTCATTATTATCAGGTTGTCCTAAAAGTTCCCTAAAAAGCCTTCAGTTAATTCAAAATGCTGCAGCTAGAGTACTGACAGGGACTAGAAGGAGAGAGCATATCTCACCCATATTGGCCTCTCTTCATTGGCTTCCTGTTAATTCTAGAATAGAATTTAAAATTCTTCTTCTTACTTTTAAGGTTTTGAATAATCAGGTCCCATCTTATTTTAGGGACCTCATAGTACCATATCACCCCAATAGAGCGCTTCGCTCTCAGGCTGCAGGCTTACTTGTAGTTCCTAGGGTTTGTAAGAGTAGAATGGGAGGCAGAGCCTTCAGCTTTCAAGCTCTCCTGTGGAACCAGCTCCCAATTCAGATCAGGGAGACAGACACCTTCTCTACTTTTAAGATTAGGCTTAAAACTTTCCTTTTTGCTAAAGCTTATAGTTAGGGCTGGATCAGGTGACCCTGAACCATCCCTTAGTTATGCTGCTATAGACTTAGACTGCTGGGGGGTTCCCATGATGCACTGAGTGTTTCTTTCTCTTTTTGCTCTGTATGCACCACTCTGCATTTAATCATTAGTTATTGATCTCTGCTCCCCTCCACAGCATGTCTTTTTCCTGGTTCTCTCCCTCAGCCCCAACCAGTCCCAGCAGAAGACTGCCCCTCCCTGAGCCTGGTTCTGCTGGAGGTTTCTTCCTGTTAAAAGGGAGTTTTTCCTTCCCACTGTAGCCAAGTGCTTGCTCACAGGGGGTCGTTTTGACCGTTGGGGTTTTACATAATTATTGTATGGCCTTGCCTTACAATATAAAGCGCCTTGGGGCAACTGTTTGTTGTGATTTGGCGCTATATAAATAAAATTTATTGATATTGATCACATCGGTATAACTCTGACTAAACATTTGTTTTACTTCAGACTGTTGCCCCAATGGAACCACACACGACTAATAATGAAATAAGAGCTGTCCAATTTTAAAACATGAGTAATCCATCAGCTGTTAGCCGAACAGAAATGTTCAATGGTATTTCCTGTGAACTTATTGAAGAGAATTGTGACACCTGCAGAGTGATGAGAAACATGTGAGAAATATATTTGATCCCCCCCCTCCCCCATGGACTTTTCCAAAATTTGGTGTCTGTATCACAAGGATGTGTTTCTTGTAGGAATATGATGTTGGCATCAATTTTTCTAATAAAGAGAAATAAAGTTTTCCTTTTAATGCTGTTACAGAATCCCCCTAATGTTGAGAGAAACAATTTTTATCAAGTTAAACTTAAAATCTATCATTTAAGAGACAAAAAATTGGGGGGTGCACCTTGTCTAAACTTGAAGATAGGAACAAGCCTGAGCCTCAAGAACAAACTTAAAGTGTATCTCAAGGGACAAAGAGAAACAATCTCCTGAGATTCTGAGCACCGGAACATATAGACTGAAGAAATCATAGGATTTGTATCTTACTTAAGGAACAATCTCCAGCTGGACTAAGCAGGCAACATGAAATAATCCAAATGAAAGGTCGGTCGTGGCTCACTAGAGGCTGATACCTGGGACATGAGAGGCACATAGAGGCGCCTTAGTAGCGGATACATGATGGCTTAAAACGTGGGTCACTCTTCAAATAATCGCTGACACACCTATCCAGGGTTTTCATGTATCCCATAATCCCTTACGTGCCAGAGAGTCGCTGCAGTCAAACAACATATAGAGAATCCACAGTTGTAAATTAATATTATACTACAAAAATGTATTTTTTATGCTTTTCATCACATTAATAAGAGACTGCTGCATGATACCCTGAAAACTTGCTGAAACAATTATAACAAATAATCCGTGTCTGGTACGTTTAATCTGCGTGGAATTTAATAAACGCAAACCGAATTTCAGCGGTAGAGGATGAATGAATGAATGAATTTCAGACATATTATATATATTAGTCTGGAACAAAGAGGACAAACAGTGTTGTAAAGAACAATAATCAAGACATTAAACTTCACTTTCCCCCAGAACGACATGATCAGGAAGCGATTGTAGCTCACAGCAGCTCCCATTGAAAATAACAGAGAGACAGACTGTGATTCTCACGTTTACATAAAATAAACACAATAACATCTATAAACCCAGAGAATATATTCACAAGAGTTTTAGGCACAATATAAAAATAGTTTTATGTTGCGATGTTAATGGTGTCCGTGTGCAGCGGTTAAAGTGCAGCGTGATCAGAGCGTCTCAGTGCAGTTCTCAATGTTACTGAGATCTCGCAGCGCGGCGACCTCTCCGAGGTTTTGCGGGATTTGAAACCTGAAAAGGGCGGATGTGTGGCTCATTATTCATGGTTTATTATTTGGTGGGACCGAGACTTCACCAGTCCGTGACACTGCCCTGAACCTTAAACATCAAATTTCATCATCATAATAATAATAAAAATACATAATATGGACAAAGTGATTTCAATCCTCAGACTTTAGCCCCCAAGCAACCAAACTTTAATAAAAGTCACAAAACCTCAAGGAGCTCAGGAGGATGCGTGTGTGCGTCCTGGCCGCCGTGTTTCCCAACTGGAACTGTACGGACAGAAACGGTATGACAATGGGGTTTCACCTCGTAGGAGAGTTTGTATTTGTTAGCAGGTTTCTAAGGCAACTGTAAATTGTAAAATAAAACACCAGTATCAAGATCAGTTAGGTAGTGAGGAATTTGCACAACATAACAGAAAAATCAGTGTTGCTGGGCTTCAAACATGTGGGTGAAGTCCTACACAGCGGCCTCCTATGGAATACTCAGATGTTTACAATCATCAAGTCCCCACATATGTACATTAGACTCATATATACATATTTCACTCCACATACACCTTGTCAAATATGGCAGCTGTGTTGGTGTCCAGGTCACATGACCACTGACCTGGATGTCCAATTTCAAGAATATAGCTGTCTAGTGTCTACACATCCGAAAACTTTGCTTTGGCTGCCAGATGGGTGTCAGCCATTATCAGGTACAAACAAGACTGCAACAGCGGCATCGTGATGTCACACCTGCATTAGGATGAACTCCCACCACAAGCCAGGACCAGATCTGACCAGAATCTGATCTGCGTCATCTCGACAAATAATGTGATAGAAGTCAACCTGCACCATCACCATTTCCAGGCCTCTGATACTCCACATGGCAACACTCTGTGTCAACACCCAACAGTCGATGGTTAACACCGGCAGGACACATCGTTAGTGACGTCAGCCACATCATACCAGACTGCCACTAAATACAGGGTGACTGCCACTAAATACAGGGTGACCCCCCCCCCAAAAAAACCCAGAACCCATAAAAATGATAATAAATCCTTCAGACGTTTGGAACAATCGTCTTCCCCAAACAAGGGAAAGACATTTTGGCTGGAGGCCTGTTTCACCAACAAATCCAACCATTTGGAAAGAACATGACACAAAGTGACCAAGATAAACTTTGGGGAATGTTCATACAGTGACTGAACTTTAAGTTTGTAGTATTTATTAGTTTTTATGAGGGTTTTTTTTGGCGGGGGGGGGGGGTTCACTCTGTGCATTAGATCTAAATGTATATACTGGATTTGTGGAGATAAAAAAAAAGTACTTTTATGGCTTCAGTGCTGTTTTAATGTCGAGCAGTGTGGGTGAAACTGAAGTGGAATATTAGTAAGAAGTAGACATTACGGTCCCCAAACCGGACTGTGACTCAGGGAGGTGTAGCTGTGAGCGTCTGGAGGTCCGACCTCACCCAGCCGAGCCGTGGGAGAACACGTGTTCGGACCACTCCCTGGAACACTGGAGGATATCGTTTTTCATGGCGGAGTGCTCGGCTAATCCCAATACCAGTTCGACTGGCCCACTTGTCTTTTGAGGGAGGCTGTGGCGGGGCGCGGTGCTGCCGGCGGTCTGGCTGTCACAGCGAGTCCAAAGACCACATTGTCTGCTGGAACTTTTAGAACCAGGAGAATAAAAGTATGTGGACAATGGAGCTGTTCAGTAACATGAACTAGCCGGGCTGGTGAAGAACACTGGCAGCACCAGACACACATCAACTTACTGCACGAATCTAAACGAAGGTTTGGGGTACAAGTCGTACGACACATTAAAAATGGTGAAATATTCACGGTTAAACTTTTCCTGTGGACTCGTTTTCAGATGGAGTCAGCGTCTTTTTAGTGACATAATACATGTGATGTTTATGGTGGCGTCTGGGAGCAGCAGTGGAACCGCATTGGGTCCTGGACGTCAACCACCCGGGCTGACAGCTGGTGCACTTCCACCTCACAAAGTTAACCTTCGTTCTGCCACAGGTGAAACGTGGACATGTCCTGGACCTCCAGTCGCTGGGATACACTGAGGGACCTGCGTGTTGGACCGTGTCCAGAGAAAGACACCACATGGACAACATGATGTTGACTCACATGCAGGTGAAACACACTTGAATTTCCCAAAGTAGCTGCTTGTTTCACACAAAATCATTCCAGATGTACCAAAGGAGAGACCTGTACGAGGACATCCAGTTTTCACCTTTGGTCAGTGTTCAGCATCAAAGTCTCACCACCCCACAGTAAGACAGGAAGGAGCAGCACCAAAAACGTGTACCTTGATTCAGCAAAGGCCCAGGGACCTCAGGAGCCTCCCGAAGCTCTGCCCCAGTGTCAAAGACTGAAGACTCAGACTCATGACTGCCACTGCTACGTGAAGTCAATCTCTGTCCAGCGTCAGCGTCTCTTAAAACCCGTTACAAACAGAAGGTAAAGTCTGGAGGCCTTCACCACATGGTACAGCTGCAGCTCCAGTGGACCCGCAGACCCTGTAGGTGGCTTTGAGTAAAGCTAGCACAAATCAGATAGCTAATACATATGTCGCCCCATTTTCACACATTTGCTTCAGGTTCCATCACAGCACAGAAACTGAGGATTCGACCAGCTGTACCGTTGTGTCAGATATTTTACTCAACTACTAGAAGTTAAAAGACTCAGAGGAACTGAAAACGGTTTTCCCCATCCCGTTGTTCCGCACAGAGTTCAGTCAATGGTTCCAAATATCTGGACAACAAGCAACACAGCAATGTTTAAGACATCCTCACGACGGCTGACACAAACAATACATGCGACGCTCAGTCACATGACTGTGGGAAAGATGTCTGACTTGGCTATGGCTTCGGACATAAAGAGGGCGGGGCTTCCTTTTCTCCTTTTTACACCTGTTTGTGATTCTGGACTGTTTCCACTTTAACTTCCTTTTTATGCACTCCAGGGCAGCATGTTTTAATTTCAACAGTATTTATTAAGTATTTCAAAGATTCACGAGCCACAGTGGTAATGACCGTGTGAAATAAAATATCAGCCTGAACTGGGCGTGTCCCCACGTTAAAAAGCTTCAGAAACATCAGTCGGCTTGTTCTTCCTCACCGACTCTTCTGGGCTTTTTGCCCTCAGTTATTTCTTCTGGAAAAAGCCCATAATAGAAGCTTGTTTGGTTCCTTTGTTGGCAGCTGTTTTTTTCTGAGTTTTCTTCTCGTCTTCTTTGCTGCTTGCTTGTAGTTTTTTCGCTGGAACAGGGTCTTTGGGAGCATGTTTGGTCACCGGAACATCATCTTCTGTTTCTGAGTACGATTCGCTCTCGTAGCCTTTTTCTGTCACTAATAAAAACAAAAGAGAAGCTACAGTTAAAAAATAAGCACCGTAACCAGCAGTCACGATGGAATATTTAACAGTCCAGAAGCTGCAGGATTTATGGATCCTGTTTGTTCTGGACACCGTGAGACTGACAAGATGCAACAAAGAAGATTAAAGGATAAATTCACTTTTTAGGGACTCATTAAAACGTTGTGGCCAGTTGAACCTCAGAGGTGTTTCTGCTCACCTTTGACAAATGCTGTTTGCTCGGAAACCTTTACGCTGGTTTCTTGTTATTCCACGGGTCAACAGGCCAGCCTCACTGAGAGTTACAAAAACCCACCGTGTGCTCAAAACAGCAACGAAATAACACCAACCTACGACCTAAATCACCAGAACTCTGGAAAAAACCTTGAAGAATTACAGCCCGTTCAACGTGGATTTTTAATAATCTGCTGGATGACAGGATGCCTGTGATGCCGTTTAACGTCTCTTCCAGCCCGTTTGCTTTGTGTGAATGCAGCAGATGGTAAACTTCCTGTATTTTAATTTAATGTGACCACAAAAAACATGTTTGGAAGTTAATCATAAAGTGCACAGGTCTGTTATTAGTGACACAATTAAAATTTGGGGAAATCAGATGATGTACAGTAGTGTTCAGAGTAATAGTAGTGCTATGTGAGTAAAAAGATTAATCCAGGTTTTGAGTATATTTCTTATTGTTACATGGGAAACAAGGTACCAGTAGATTCAGTAGATTCTCACAAATCCAACAAGACCAAGCATTCATGATATGCACACTCTTAAGGCTATGAAATTGGACTATTAGTAAAAAAAAAGTAGAAAAGGGGGTGTTAACAATAATAGTAGTGTGGCATTCAGTCAGTGAGTTTGTCAATTTTGTGGAACAAACAGGTGTGAATCAGGTGTCCCCTATTTAAGGATGAAGCCAGCACCTGTTGAACATGCTTTTCTCTTTGAAAGCCTGAGGAAAATGGGACGTTCAGGACACTGTTCAGAAGAACAGTGTAGTTTGATTAAAAAGTTGATTGGAGAGGGGAAAACTTATACACAGGTGCAAAAAATTATAGGCTGTTCATCTACAATGATCTCCAATGCTTTAAAATGGACAAAAAAACCAGAGACGCGTGGAAGAAAATGGAAAACAACCATCAAAATGGATAGAAGAATAACCAGAATGGCAAAGGCTCACCCACTGATCAGCTCCAGGATGATCAAAGACAGTCTGGAGTTACCTGTAAGTGCTGTGACAGTTAGAAGACGCCTGTGTGAAGCTAATTTATTTACAAGAATCCCCCGCAAAGTCCCTCTGTTAAATAAAAGACGTGCAGAAGAGGTTACAATTTGCCAAAGAACACATCAACTGGCCTAAAGAGAAATGGAGGAATATTTTGTGGACTGATGACAGTAAAATTGTTCTTTTTGGGTCCAAGGGCCGCAAATATGTGAGATGACCCCCAAACTCTGAATTCAAGCCACAAGTCACAGTGAAGACAGTGAAGCATGGTGGTGCAAGCATCATGATATGGGCATGTTTCTCCTACTATGGTGTTGGGCCTATATATCACATACCAGGTATCATGGATCAGTTTGGATATGTCAAAATACTTGAAGAGGTCATGTTGCCTTATGCTGAAGAGGACATGTCCTTGAAATGGGTGTTTCAACAAGACAATGACCCCAAGCACACTAGTAAACCAGCAAAATCTTGGTTCCAAACCAACAAAATTAATGCCTCGCAGATGTGAAGAAATCATGAAAAACTGTGGTTATACAACTAAATACTAGTTTAGTGACTCACAGGATTGATAAAAAAAGCAGTTTGAACATAATAGTTTTGAGTTTGTAGCATCAACAGCAGATGCTACTATTATTGTGAACACCCCCTTTTCTACTTTTTTTTTTTTTTTTTTTTTACTAATAGCCCAATTTCATAGCCTTAAGAGTGTGCATATCATGAATGCTTGGTCTTGTTGGATTTGTGAGAATCTACTGAATCTACTGGTACCTTGTTTCCCATGTAACAATAAGAAATATACTCAAAACCTGGATTAATCTTTTAGTCACATAGCACTACTATTATTCTGAACACTACTGTAATTAGCGTTATTTAAGCACCCTGTGAGCACAGCTGCTTTCGGAAAATGGACTTTTTCTTCTGTGACAAAAATGGAAAAGGTGCATCAAACCCCCAGAGGCCCGACAGATTATGAGGCTTTACTCTGACTAAAGCTGAAAATGAAAGTCTGTCTCTCAAAACAAACCGCAAACTACAAGTAGCATTAGCACATGCAGTCACACATTAACAGTTAGCGTTAGCATACGCAATCACGCTGACTGTGCTTGATGCTACCCGTTGAGGGCGTAGCCAGTGTCTACCTCAGAGATTGGGGAGTGTGTATGTGTGTGACTGCAGCGACATTTCATCCACCATCTTGTGTAAGGAACTGAGTAGAAAATGTACTGACTGTAAATTCTCTCCACACTCGGTCAGTGATTTTTCATAACTGTATTCTTGTGTGCTCAGACTGAACACTTCTCACTGTGATCACTTCAGACTGTCAGCAGCCTTCGTTACTGTGATTCTGAAGCGTTCGGTAATTAGCCAGCGGACTGGATGATGATGACCAGACGTCCTCCTCCCTAAACTTTGTGGTGTAAGCAGTGAGCACATCACTTTGTTTACTTTGTGGAACTTCATTCAAGTCCTTTAACAAGAAGGCCGACCAAGCGCCTCCTTACTGCCTGGTTCACTAAATGATGACATCGGCTCTCGTTTTGATCTCATCTGTGAAATGTGTCGCCAGCAGCTGGCATTGTGTGGCAGCTGTTGGCATCAACCACAGGTTAGATTAATGCTGACCGCAGTCTGGCCATATTTGAAGTTTCAGACACATTTTGTCAAATTCTCTTTCCTCATTGTGAATTTAGCACCAGCAGAAAGTTTCAGTCGTACCAATGCATCCTTCTTCATCCACAAAGGTCCGAGTCTTCAGCACGCGTCTCCTCTTCCTCACGTTTACATCAGAAGGTCTCTGCTGTCAAATTAAACACCATAACAAGAGAGTTACTAAAACACAAAACGAACTCCGGGCTGTCAGAACACTCAATCGCTTTCTGGACACTTTTAAAGAAGGTTCAATTAAAGTCTCAAATCCATCTCATAACAGGAAATGATGTGTCTCATGACCTGATCCATCAAATACTTCTGAATATCTAATCACGCTGTTTGCTTACATGTGAAACAGACTCCGCCTCCTTTCTAAGACACAGCGTCGGTTCTCTCGTGTGCGGCGGTCGTGGAGAATCTGGAATAACTGCAAGGAGTTTAACAAATATAAATTTTCCATATTTAAGAACGTCTTTCAAATTTTTCTACTTTCAAGTCTTAAATTACATGTTCAATTTAATTTTCCACTCATAAAATAATCATCCCACCATCGTCATCATCACTGCTGTCCGGCTCAGGTTTCTTAATCCGCCTCCGCTTTTTCTTCTCCATTTTCTCCTCCTCGCTGTCAGAAGGTTCCGCTCGCTTGGTTTTGCTTCAGGAGGAAGGAAAAAAATAAGTAATTCAAACATTCTTCAAACCATGTCTGTTTTTTCCTTATTCAACAGTTAGCATCATCTGTTATGTTAACTTGGGAAGTGGCTATGAGTAGCGCTCAAATGACAAATATTTTTGGAGACCAATACAATACAGACACTGGAAAATACCCCAAAATAAATAAATAAATAAATAAAAATCTATGATACCAATCATATCTGTTGATCTATACAGAATATATATATATATATACACACACACAGCAGCAACTCCAATCACCTCATTATCATCATCATCAGCAGGAAAAGTATAAGACAAATCTCTCCACCTGATCTCAGATTTGAACATGCACGAAATGTTCTGATGAACTCCGCCGACATCAACTGACAAGGAACTTATTTTACGCTTCATAAAAAATTTATTCATATTAAAATAAATAAATAAATCACACACAGCCTCGATCGCTGTGCCTGTTGGCTGCGATATCGAAATGATATTGCTCCCCCCTTTTTTCTGAACTCACATCCAAACTCCTGTCACTCTGCTGAATCAGTGAATGATCTGCTGTTGCTGCGGCCACTATGCTGTGGTCATGGAGTGCTCTGTGTGGTATTTGTGCATCTTCTGGACTTGCAGAAATCAGGTGCAGCTTCATACTTCAAGCCGACCATTCCGGTTTGTGAGAGGATTCTGGGCGGACCTTGTAAGATCCTGCCGGCAGCTGAGCACATCTTTGGCATCACGGGGCGTTCCAACACAATTTCATGACCACACCAGGACCTCCGAATGGACCCAGTCCCTGTGTAACAGGGGTTTAAGCCACCACGCTGCTAACTATAAATATTACCAACAACCAAGGAACATCACACTGCCTCCACTGTGATGGGCAGTTGTTATGTCACATCACTTAGCACTGACATAAAACAGACTTCTTGTCTGTTTTAGCCCCACCTCATTGGCAGAATAGCGACCACTTGTCTCTTGTGGCTGTACAACTCTGATTTAAAATGAGTGACAGCTGGTTGCTTTGACTCTGTCTCACTGCTAATGTGTTCAAGGGGTGATGGGGGTCCCAGCCATGCACGATGGCATTGTAAACAATGTCAGTGAAGTGCCCTCTGCCTGACAAGCTATTTAATGACACCATTTCCAACAGCCAAACTGTTTTACACTGTTTACTTCACAATGAAAGTTTTTACATCTGCAAAAATAATGGTGATACCAATATTTGTGGAAGGCTCATTATCGACCAATATTATCGGCCAACTGATATATCGGTCAGGCTCCAGTTATATTAGATTAGAAAAACATAATTAATCCCCAAGGGGAAACTTAACTGCCACCGAGTTAAGAGTGGAGGACAGCATCTCTCTTACGTGAAGACACACCTTTGGCAATCTTTCTTCATGTCTTCTGGCGGCAACTCTGCAGCGACTTCCTGTACGTCTTCAGGTTCTGGACTTGGCTGCAGCTGCTGCTCTGTTGTGTTTGGTGATGACTGGGCTTGTTCCTCAACCTTCACAGCTTTCTCATGTTTCTCTGAAGAAAGGAGGAAGAACTTAAGCTGGAAAATCTGTGAGCAAATTCAGTCTGCAGTCACGCTCCTAAGATCAATCAATCAATCAATCAATTTTTTTATATAGCGCCAAATCACAACAAACAGTTGCCCCAAGGCGCTTTATATTGTAAGGCAAGGCCATACAATAATTACAGAAAAACCCCAACGGTCAAAACGACCCCCTGTGAGCAAGCACTTGGCTACAGTGGGAAGGAAAAACTCCCTTTTAACAGGAAGAAACCTCCAGCAGAACCAGGCTCAGGGAGGGGCAGTCTTCTGCTGGGACTGGTTGGGGCTGAGGGAGAGAACCAGGAAAAAGACATGCTGTGGAGGGGAGCAGAGATCGATCACTAATGATTAAATGCAGAGTGGTGCATACAGAGCAAAAAGAGAAAGAAACAGTGCATCATGGGAACCCCCCAGCAGTCTACGTCTATAGCAGCATAACTAAGGGATGGTTCAGGGTCACCTGATCCAGCCCTAACTATAAGCTTTAGCAAAAAGGAAAGTTTTAAGCCTAATCTTAAAAGTAGAGAGGGTGTCTGTCTCCCTGATCTGAATTGGGAGCTGGTTCCACAGGAGAGGAGCCTGAAAGCTGAAGGCTCTGCCTCCCATTCTACTCTTACAAACCCTAGGAACTACAAGTAAGCCTGCAGTCTGAGAGCGAAGCGCTCTATTGGGGTGATATGGTACTACGAGGTCCCTAAGATAAGATGGAACCTGATTATTCAAAACCTTATAAGTAAGAAGAAGAATTTTAAATTCTATTCTAGAATTAACAGGAAGCCAATGAAGAGAGGCCAATATGGGTGAGATATGCTCTCTCCTTCTAGTCCCCGTCAGTACTCTAGCTGCAGCATTTTGAATTAACTGAAGGCTTTTTAGGGAACTTTTAGGACAACCTGATAATAATGAATTACAATAGTCCAGCCTAGAGGAAATAAATGCATGAATTAGTTTTTCAGCATCACTCTGAGACAAGACCTTTCTGATTTTAGAGATATTGCGTAAATGCAAAAAAGCAGTCCTACATATTTGTTTAATATGCGCTTTGAATGACATATCCTGATCAAAAATGACTCCAAGATTTCTCACAGTATTACTAGAGGTCAGGGTAATGCCATCCAGAGTAAGGATCTGGTTAGACACCATGTTTCTAAGATTTGTGGGGCCAAGTACAATAACTTCAGTTTTATCTGAGTTTAAAAGCAGGAAATTAGAGGTCATCCATGTCTTTATGTCTGTAAGACAATCCTGCAGTTTAGCTAATTGGTGTGTGTCCTCTGGCTTCATGGATAGATAAAGCTGGGTATCATCTGCGTAACAATGAAAATATAAGCAATACCGTCTAATAATACTGCCTAAGGGAAGCATGTATAAAGTGAATAAAATTGGTCCTAGCACAGAACCTTGTGGAACTCCATAATTAACTTTAGTCTGTGAAGAAGATTCCCCATTTACATGAACAAATTGTAATCTATTAGACAAATATGATTCAAACCACCGCAGTGCAGTGCCTTTAATACCTATGGCATGCTCTAATCTCTGTAATAAAATTTTATGGTCAACAGTATCAAAAGCAGCACTGAGGTCTAACAGAACAAGCACAGAGATGAGTCCACTGTCCGAAGCCATAAGAAGATCATTTGTAACCTTCACTAATGCTGTTTCTGTACTATGATGAATTCTAAAACCTGACTGAAACTCTTCAAATAGACCATTCCTCTGCAGATGATCAGTTAGCTGTTTTACAACTACCCTTTCAAGAATTTTTGAGAGAAAAGGAAGGTTGGAGATTGGCCTATAATTAGCTAAGATAGCTGGGTCAAGTGATGGCTTTTTAAGTAATGGTTTAATTACTGCCACCTTAAAAGCCTGTGGTACATAGCCAACTAACAAAGATAGATTGATCATATTTAAGATCGAAGCATTAAATAATGGTAGGGCTTCCTTGAGCAGCCTGGTAGGAATGGGGTCTAATAAACATGTTGACGGTTTGGATGAAGTAACTAATGAAAATAACTCAGACAGAACAATCGGAGAGAAAGAGTCTAACCAAATACCGGCATCACTGAAAGCAGCCAAAGATAACGATACGACTTTGGGATGGTTATGAGTAATTTTTTCTCTAATAGTTAAAATTTTGTTAGCAAAGAAAGTCATGACGTCATTACTAGTTAAAGTTAATGGAATACTCAGCTCAATAGAGCTCTGACTCTTTGTCAGCCTGGCTACAGTGCTGAAAAGAAACCTGGGGTTGTTCTTATTTTATTCAATTAGTGATGAGTAGAAAGATGTCCTAGCTTTACGGAGGGCTTTTTTATAGAGCAACAGACTCTTTTCCAGGCTAAGTGAAGATCTTCTAAATTAGTGAGACGCCATTTCCTCTCCAACTTATGGGTTATCTGCTTTAAGCTACGAGTTTGTGAGTTATACCACGGAGTCAGGCACTTCTGATTTAAAGCTCTCTTTTTTAGAGGAGCTACAGCATCCAAAGTTGTCTTCAATGAGGATGTAAAACTATTGACGAGATACTCTATCTCACTTACAGAGTTTAGGTAGCTACTCTGCACTGTGTTGGTATATGGCATTAGAGAACATAAAGAAGGAATCATATCCTTAAACCTAGTTACAGCGCTTTCTGAAAGACTTCTAGTGTAATGAAACTTATTCCCCACTGCTGGGTAGTCCATCAGAGTAAATGTAAATGTTATTAAGAAATGATCAGACAGAAGAGAGTTTTCAGGGAATACTGTTAAGTCTTCTATTTCCATACCATAAGTCAGAACAAGATCTAAGATATGATTAAAGTGGTGGGTGGACTCATTTACTTTTTGAGCAAAGCCAATAGAGTCTAATAATAGATTAAATGCAGTGTTGAGGCTGTCATTCTCAGCATCTGTGTGGATGTTAAAATCGCCCACTATAATTATCTTATCTGAGCTAAGCACTAAGTCAGACAAAAGGTCTGAAAATTCACAGAGAAACTCACAGTAACGACCAGGTGGACGATAGATAATAACAAATAAAACTGTTTTTTGGGACTTCCAATTTGGATGGACAAGACTAAGAGTCAAGCTTTCAAATGAATTAAAGCTCTGTCTGGGTTTTTGATTAATTAATAAGCTGGAATGGAAGATTACTGCTAATCCTCCGCCCCGGCCCGTGCTACGAGCATTCTGACAGTTAGTGTGACTCGGGGGTGTTGACTCATTTAAACTAACATATTCATCCTGCTGTAACCAGGTTTCTGTAAGGCAGAATAAATCAATATGTTGATCAATTATTATATCATTTACCAACAGGGACTTAGAAGAGAGAGACCTAATGTTTAATAGACCACATTTAACTGTTTTAGTCTGTGGTGCAGTTGAAGGTGCTATATTATTTTTTCTTTTTGAATTTTTATGCTTAAATAGATTTTTGCTGGTTATTGGTAGTCTGGGAGCAGGCACCGTCTCTACGGGGATGGGGTAATGAGGGGATGGCAGGGGGAGAGAAGCTGCAGAGAGGTGTGTAAGACTACAACTCTGCTTCCTGGTCCCAACCCTGGATAGTCACGGTTTGGAGGATTTAAGAAAATTGGCCAGATTTCTAGAAATGCGAGCTGCTCCATCCAAAGTGGGATGGATGCCGTCTCTCCTAACAAGACCAGGTTTTCCCCAGAAGCTTTGCCAATTATCTATGAAGCCCACCTCATTTTTTGGACACCACTCAGACAGCCAGCAATTCAAGGAGAACATGCGGCTAAACATGTCACTCCCGGTCCGATTGGGGAGGGGCCCAGAGAAAACTACAGAGTCCGACATTGTTTTTGCAAAGTTACACACGATTTAATGTTAATTTTAGTGACCTCCGATTGGCGTAACCGGGTGTCATTACTGCCGACGTGAATTACAATCTTACCAAATTTACGCTTAGCCTTAGCCAGCAGTTTCAAATTTCCTTCAATGTCGCCTGCTCTGGCCCCCGGAAGACAATTGACTATGGTTGCTGGTGTCGCTAACTTCACATTTCGCAAAACAGAGTCGCCAATAACCAGAGTTTGATCTTCGGCGGGTGTGTCGTCGAGTGGGGAAAAACGGTTAGAGATGTGAATGGGTTGGCGGTGTACACGGGGCTTCTGTTTAGGGCTACGCTTCCTCCTCACAGTCACCCAGTCAGCCTGCTTTCCCGGCTGCTCGGGATCTGCCAGGGGGGAACTAACGGCGGCTAAGCTACCTTGGTCCGCACCGACTACAGGGGCTTGGCTAGCTGTAGAATTTTCCACAGTGCGGAGCCGAGTCTCCAATTCGCCCAGCCTGGCCTCCAAAGCTACGAATAAGCTACACTTATTACAAGTACCGTTACTGCTAAAGGAGGCCGAGGAATAACTAAACATTTCACACCCAGAGCAGAAAAGTGCGGGAGAGACAGGAGAAGCCGCCATGCTAAATCGGCTAAGAGCTAGTAGCTACGCTAAGCTAGCGGATTCCTAAAAACACGCAAAGTGAATAATGTGTAAATAATTTAGAGGTGATTCAGCAGAAGGAGTGCTTTAGTTAAGGCACGTAAAGATTACACTGGGAAACAAATCGTAATCTAGATAACTAGATCAATCTAACTGCGCAGATTAAACAGCTAACAGATACAGAAAAACACCGCTGTGCTCCGGAACAGGAAGTGATACAATACCGCAGTGAGAGCCAACCACCAGTAGAGGCAAGCCATCTATTCTGTATTCATCTGTATAGATCTGTATTCAGTCGTGTCAGCGGTCCAGAGTCCATAACCGCGATATAGTGCCCCAGTCTGCAGGAGCGTCTTCCCACAGGCCATCGGATTCCTCAAATCCTTTTAAAATATCTATCAGACCACCAGAACCCCAGACTGTATCCTCCTGGACAAACCCTCTGTGATGTCACCTGCACGTTTTCTAGAGAGTGGCTTTGAAGCTGAAATAGTGTAGCTCTAAAGGTCGCCATCTTGGCAGTGTTAACACCGCCTAGGACCGGCCAACTCATAGATGCATAAAGAGGTTCAGTGTAACCAAGATCACGTGTGACCTGAGTTGGATGAAAGAAACCAGAACACATCCTCATCTCAGAGTGACCAAAAAAGCAAAAGCTAACAGGCTAACTTTCATGACGAGTGGCATGGATGTGGGGATAAAAAAAAAAAAAAAAAAATCATACCCAGCTTACTGTTTCAGTAACCGTGGGATAAAAGTGGAGCTAATGCCACCAAGATGCTAATCCCTGCTAACTGTGCTAACATACACATTAAATAACACCACAATTTCACTTGACAGAAATACTGGAGCACAGACATCTTAGTCTGTTAGCAAAGTTATTCGCACCATAAGCCAAATTATCTTAGGTATGTGAAATAAAATGGCACAAAGGACAGCCAGCAGCATTGCTAGTGGCCTATACTTGGACTACCTGTCACTCAAAGCAACCCCACCCCTAATTATTCCTAACTTTATGGCTTAAAATATCTTAAACTGAGTTATTAAAAAATAAATAAAGTTTCACCCCACACAGCTGTCATGAATGGCTAAGCTATCTACAGAGACCAACACTGTTTTTGTACCAGGCTGTAAACATGTTAATTTCTCCTATAATGTTAGACATTTTAACATGGGGGTCTATGGGAAGTGACCCCACCCATCCCCACGTGAAGACAACTCATGGACATAATGCATTCCAAAGTCCCAAACCCAAAAACCAAGTCTTAACGCTCAAACTGCCAAAATGTGCTCACAATGATGGTTTAGAAACAGTAGGCTCAAAGCGCAGGCACATGTCACTGTCAGTTACTGTCTTAATGTTACTCACTTGCTGTTTGAAATCCAAAGAAGTTGATCACTGGACTGGACTTTCCAGATGTGTTGCTTTTTGGAGGTTCTGCCTACAGAGAGAAAGAAACAAATCTAACACCATTAAAAAAAAAAAAAAACTCCTGCAGGCACAACAAATCCCACCACGGCCGTGTCTTCCTTCTGCTCCCTGTTTTTGTCTTTGTCCGTGTCCTGGACCTTAGCTACGGTCTTATTTGCAAACATTCCCATAATGCCTTTGGGCGGCTTGTTGGGAGGTTTGGAAGTCAGACTGGCATCTCCGTTCACGCAGTGTTTTTTATTTTGCGGCTCTGGGGTGGCAGCTCGTGGTGTTTGTGTGGCCTGCTGCAGCTCCATGGAGGTCATGGGCACGGCGCCGGCACAGCGGATCGCACTGAACCTGCAGAAGCGAGACAAACAGAAGAAAGTCTTCATCCTTTACAAACACCCTGCACTTTTTAATTTAAGGGCCAGCTTCAGTGCACTGTGGTGTGACACAGTCAAAGACATCTATTACAGGTTCACAAAGTTCACGCTGACGTCTTTAAATGTTTTCTTTTGTTCAACAAACTAAATCTCTCAGTCTGCATATTTTACAAGAGGGAGGACAAAGAGACGGACGAACCTGCTGCAGTCTGTCAGGTTGTCTTTGACAGCGTCATAGTCCACGCTGTAGAGGGGGCCGCTGTCTTTCAGCAAGGCTTTCTGCACACTGTACACATGGACGCTGACAACTACACTCATCCTGGTTTTAAAGTCTGCAGAAGAAAATGGCATCAGTGTCCACAGACATGCAGTCAGCATGACATTTATCAAAACTGCTGCTGCACAAACAAGCTTTTCTGACCAAACTTATCCAAGTCAGACATCAAAGGTTGAAAATCTGCAAGGCCAAATCAGAAAAAAGATGGGAAAAAAATAAAAGAATGACTAGTGAGGGAAACCACCAAGATAATGGAGAAACTGTGTAGAGTGCAACTTTTTTTATACTGCTCCATGATGAAAACAAAATACAAAATTCCAGCTCCAGTTTGCCAGAAGGCACATGGGAAACCAGAGTTTAGACTTGATGTTTGCCTGTTTTACAAACCTTCAACAGGCAAATGTTTCTCCACTCACATCCACAGAAGCCTATAATTATGCCACAGCTGTCATAAATGTGTCTTGGTGGCTCCCCTCATGAGTCTCATCAGCACGGTCACTCTGACTTACTCCTTGACACAAACTTTCCATCCAGTACCACACTGTTTACATTTATTAATGACTGATGTAAATGAATTCCAAGACATATTCAGTGACTTGGAAATGTTCATGTGTTCATCCGCTGACTTGTCTTAAGATAAGTCAATCAATCAATCAATTTTTTTTTTATATAGCGCCAAATCACAACAAACAGTTGCCCCAAGGCGCTTTATATTGTAAGGCAAGGCCATACAATAATGATGTAAAACCCCAACGGTCAAAACGACCCCCTGTGAGCAAGCAGTTGGCTACAGTGGGAAGGAAAAACTCCCTTTTAACAGGAAGAAACCTCCAGCAGAACCAGGCTCAGGGAGGGGCAGTCTTCTGCTGGGACTGGTTGGGGCTGAGGGAGAGAACCAGGAAAAAGACATGCTGTGGAGGGGAGCAGAGATCGATCACTAATGATTAAATGCAGAGTGGTGCATACAGAGCAAAAAGAGAAAGAAACAGTGCATCATGGGAACCCCCCAGCAGTCTACGTCTATAGCAGCATAACTAAGGGATGGTTCAGGGTCACCTGATCCAGCCCTAACTATAAGCTTTAGCAAAAAGGAAAGTTTTAAGCCTAATCTTAAAAGTAGAGAGGGTGTCTGTCTCCCTGATCTGAATTGGGAGCTGGTTCCACAGGAGAGGAGCCTGAAAGCTGAAGGCTCTGCCTCCCATTCTACTCTTACAAACCCTAGGAACTACAAGTAAGCCTGCAGTCTGAGAGCGAAGCGCTCTATTGGGGTGATATGGTACTACGAGGTCCCTAAGATAAGATGGGACCTGATTATTCAAAACCTTATAAGTAAGAAGAAGAATTTTAAATTCTATTCTAGAATTAACAGGAAGCCAATGAAGAGAGGCCAATATGGGTGAGATATGCTCTCTCCTTCTAGTCCCCGTCAGCACTCTAGCTGCAGCATTTTGAATTAACTGAAGGCTTTTTAGGGAACTTTTAGGACAACCTGATAATAATGAATTACAATAGTCCAGCCTAGAGGAAATAAATGCATGAATTAGTTTTTCAGCATCACTCTGAGACAAGACCTTTCTGATTTTAGAGATATTGCGTAAATGCAAAAAAGCAGTCCTACATATTTGTTTAATATGCGCTTTGAATGACATATCCTGATCAAAAATGACTCCAAGATTCTCACAGTATTACTAGAGGTCAGGGTAATGCCATCCAGAGTAAGGATCTGGTTAGACACCATGTTTCTAAGATTTGTGGGGCCAAGAACAATAACTTCAGTTTTATCTGAGTTTAAAAGCAGGAAATTAGAGGTCATCCATGTCTTTATGTCTGTAAGACAATCCTGCAGTTTAGCTAATTGGTGTGTGTCCTCTGGCTTCATGGATAGATAAAGCTGGGTATCATCTGCGTAACAATGAAAATTTAAGCAATACCGTCTAATAATACTGCCTAAGGGAAGCATATATAAAGTGAATAAAATTGGTCCTAGCACAGAACCTTGTGGAACTCCATAATTAACTTTAGTCTGTGAAGAAGATTCCCCATTTACATGAACAAATTGTAATCTATTAGACAAATATGATTCAAACCACCGCAGCGCAGTGCCTTTAATACCTATGGCATGCTCTAATCTCTGTAATAAAATTTTATGGTCAACAGTATCAAAAGCAGCACTGAGGTCTAACAGAACAAGCACAGAGATGAGTCCACTGTCCGAGGCCATAAGAAGATCATTTGTAACCTTCACTAATGCTGTTTCTGTACTATGATGAATTCTAAAACCTGACTGAAACTCTTCAAATAGACCATTCCTCTGCAGATGATCAGTTAGCTGTTTTACAACTACCCTTTCAAGAATTTTTGAGAGAAAAGGAAGGTTGGAGATTGGCCTATAATTAGCTAAGATAGCTGGGTCAAGTGATGGCTTTTTAAGTAATGGTTTAATTACTGCCACCTTAAAAGCCTGTGGTACATAGCCAACTAACAAAGATAGATTGATCATATTTAAGATCGAAGCATTAAATAATGGTAGGGCTTCCTTGAGCAGCCTGGTAGGAATGGGGTCTAATAAACATGTTGATGGTTTGGATGAAGTAACTAATGAAAATAACTCAGACAGAACAATCGGAGAGAAAGAGTCTAACCAAATACCGGCATCACTGAAGCAGCCAAAGATAACGATACGTCTTTGGGATGGTTATGAGTAATTTTTTCTCTAATAGTTAAAATTTTGTTAGCAAAGAAAGTCATGAACTCATTACTAGTTAAAGATAATGGAATACTCAGCTCAATAGAGCTCTGACTCTTTGTCAGCCTGGCTACAGTGCTGAAAAGAAACCTGGGGTTGTTCTTATTTTCTTCAATTAGTGATGAGTAGAAAGATGTCCTAGCTTTACGGAGGGCTTTTTTATAGAGCAACAGACTCTTTTTCCAGGCTAAGTGAAGATCTTCTAAATTAGTGAGACGCCATTTCCTCTCCAACTTACGGGTTATCTGCTTTAAGCTACGAGTTTGAGAGTTATACCATGGAGTCAGACACTTCTGATTTAAAGCTCTCTTTTTCAGAGGAGCTACAGCATCCAAAGTTGTCTTCAATGAGGATGTAAAACTATTGACGAGATACTCTATCTCCCTTACAGAGTTTAGGTAGCTACTCTGCACTGTGTTGTTATATGGCATTAGAGAACATAAAGAAGGAATCATATCCTTAAACCTAGTTACAGCGCTTTCTGAAAGACTTCTAGTGTAATGAAACTTATTCCCTACTGCTGGGTAGTCCATCAGAGTAAATGTAAATGTTATTAAAAAATGATCAGACAGAAGGGAGTTTTCAGGGAATACTGTTAAGTCTTCTATTTCCATACCATAAGTCAGAACAAGATCTAAGATATGATTAAAGTGGTGGGTGGACTCATTTACTTTTGAGCAAAGCCAATAGAGTCTAATAATAGATTAAATGCAGTGTTGAGGCTGTCATTCTCAGCATCTGTGTGGATGTTAAAATCGCCCACTATAATTATCTTATCTGAGCTAAGCACTAAGTCAGACAAAAGGTCTGAAAATTCACAGAGAAACTCACAGTAACGACCAGGTGGACGATAGATAATAACAAATAAAACTGGTTTTTGGGACTTCCAATTTGGATGGACAAGACTAAGAGACAAGCTTTCAAATGAATTAAAGCTCTGTCTGGGTTTTTGATTAATTAATAAGCTGGAATGGAAGATTGCTGCTAATCCACCGCCCCGGCCCGTGCTACGAGCATTCTGACAGTTAGTGTGACTCGGGGGTGTTGACTCATTTAAACTAACATATTCATCCTGCTGTAACCAGGTTTCTGTTAGGCAGAATAAATCAATATGTTGATCAATTATTATATCATTTACCAACAGGGACTTAGAAGAGAGAGACCTAATGTTTAATAGACCACATTTAACTGTTTTAGTCTGTGGTGCAGTAGAAGGTGCTATATTATTTTTTCTTTTTGAATTTTTATGCTTAAATAGATTTTTGCTGGTTATTGGTAGTCTGGGAGCAGGCACCGTCTCTACGGGGATGGGGTAATGAGGGGATGGCAGGGGGAGAGAAGCTGCAGAGAGGTGTGTAAGACTACAACTCTGCTTCCTGGTCCCAACCCTGGATAGTCACGGTTTGGAGGATTTAAGAAAATTAGCCAGATTTCTAGAAATGAGAGCTGCTCCATCCAAAGTGGGATGGATGCCGTCTCTCCTAACAAGACCAGGTTTTCCACAGAAGCTTTGCCAATTATCTATGAAGCCCACCTCATTTTTTTTAAGTGATAAGTGGCTGTAAAAGTGATAATTTAACATTTATATTGAGAATAAATTTCCAATGTTTTCTGTTATATGTTGCAGGCCTTAAATGAAAGAATTAGCAGATATTAATGGCCCCTTTACACATAGTGCAAAGTTTGGTCGACGTCTGGTGGATTACGGCGAAACAGCGCAAAAACGTTCGAAATTAGCGCACCACAAAACATTGAACAGACGGGCAGGTATGCACGAACCCGGTGCGAGAGTTCGTGCATGCGTCTGTCGAGCAGGAACAGTGCTAGGTGCAGCACATGGCACTGCTTATGTGGAAGAAATAAAAACCAGCTAGTACCTGTGGGACCACATCACGCTGCTTATGTGGAATAAAAAAATAAATAAATAAAAAACAGCTAGTACCTGTGGGACCACATCACGCTGCTTATGTGGAATAAAAAAATAAATAAATAAAAAACAGCTAGTACCTGTGGGACCACATCACGCTGCTTATGTGGAATAAAAAAACAAACAAACAAAAAACCAGGTGGTACCTCAAAGCTCTCGATTTACCCATCGATCTACGTTCCGATCCTCACCTATGGTCATGAGATTTGGCTCATGACCGAAAGAACGAGATCGCGAGTACAAGCGGCCGAGATAAGTTTCCTCCGCAGGGTGGCGGGGTGCTCCCTTAGAGATAGGGTGAGGAGCTCGGTCACTCGGGAGGAGCTCCGACTCTGGATAAAGTGGAAGAAAATGGATGGAAGGGGGTACCTGTGAGACCACATCACGCCGTTTATGTGGAATAAAAAAATAAATAAAATAAAAACCATGTGGTGCCTGTGAGACCACATCACGCCACTTATGTGGAATAAAAAAATAAAAAACAGCTGGTACCTGTGAGACCACATCACGCCGCTTATGTGGAATAAAAAAATAAAAAATAAAAAACAGCTGGTACCTGTGAGACCACATCACGCCGCTTATGTGGAATAAAAAAACAAACAAACAAAAAACCAGGTGGTACCTCAAAGCTCTCGATTTTCCCATTGATCTACGTTCCGATCCTCACCTATGGTCATGAGATTTGGCTCATGACCGAAAGAACGAGATCGCGAGTACAAGCGGCCGAGATAAGTTTCCTCCGCAGGGTGGCGGGGTGCTCCCTTAGAGATAGGGTGAGGAGCTCGGTCACTCGGGAGGAGCTCCGACTCTGGATAAAGTGGAAGAAAATGGACGGAAGGGGGTACCTGTGAGACCACATCACGCCGCTTATGTGGAATAAAAAAATAAATAAAATAAAAACCATGTGGTGCCTGTGAGACCACATCACGCCACTTATGTGGAATAAAAAAAAAAATAAATAAAAAACAGCTGGTACCTGTGAGACCACATCACGCCGCTTATGTGGAATAAAAAAATAAATAAAATAAAAACCATGTGGTACCTGTGAGACCACATCACGCCGCTTATGTGGAATAAAAAAAAAAATAAATAAAAACCATGTGGTACCTGTGAGACCACATCACGCCGCTTATGTGGAATGAAAAAAAACAAAAACAACAACAAAAAACAGCTAGTACCTGTGGGACCACATCACGCCGCTTATGTGGAATAAAAAAAAAAAAAAAAAAAAACAGCTGGTACCTGTGGGACCACATCATGCCGCTTATGTGGAATAAAAAAACAACAACAAAAAACAGCTAGTACCTGTGGGACCACATCACGCTACTTACGTGGAATAATAATAAAAAAAAACAGCTGGTACCTGTGGGACCACATCACGGTTTATGTGGAATAATAATAAAAAACAACAACAAAAAAACAGCTAGTACCTGTGGGACCACATCACGCTACTTATGTGGAATAATAATAATAAAAAAAAACAGCTGGTACCTGTGGGACCACATCACGCTACTTATGTGGAATAATAATAATAATAAAAAAACAGCTGGTACCTGTGGGACCACATCACGCTGTTTATGTGGAATAATAATAAAAAACAACAACAAA
This sequence comes from Thalassophryne amazonica, assembly GCF_902500255.1. Lineage (NCBI taxonomy): Eukaryota > Metazoa > Chordata > Actinopteri > Batrachoidiformes > Batrachoididae > Thalassophryne > Thalassophryne amazonica. The sequence goes on along the minus strand of NC_047114.1, from coordinate 685,164 downwards.
AAAACAGCTAGTACCTGTGGGACCACATCACGCTACTTATGTGGAATAATAATAATAAAAAAAACAGCTGGTACCTGTGGGACCACATCACGCTACTTATGTGGAATAATAATAATAAAAAAAAAAACAGCTGGTACCTGTGGGACCACATCACGCTACTTATGTGGAATAATAATAAAAAACAACAAAAAAACAGCTGGTACCTGTGGGACCACATCACGCTACTTATGTGGAATAAAACAACAACAACAAAACAAACAAACAAAAAAACAGCTGGTACCTGTGGGACCACATCACGCTGCTTATGTGGAATAAAACAACAACAACAACAAAACAAACAAACAAAAAAACAGCTGGTACCTGTGGGACCACATCACGCCGCTTATGTGGAATAATAATAATAAAAAAAAAAACAGCTGGTACCTGTGGGACCACATCACGCCGCTTATGTGGAATAATAATAATAATAAAAAAAAACAGCTGGTACCTGTGGGACCACATCACGCCGCTTATGTGGAATAATAATAATAAAAAAAAAAAACAGCTGGTACCTGTGGGACCACATCACGCTGCTTATGTGGAATAAAACAACAACAACAAAAAACAGCTAGTACCTGTGGGACCACATCACGCCGCTTATGTGGAATAAAAAAACAACAACAAAAAACAGCTAGTACCTGTGGGACCACATCACGCCACTTATGTGGAATAAAAAAACAACAAAAAAAAAACAGCTGGTACCTGTGGGACCACATCATGCCGCTTATGTGGAATAAAAAAATAAATAAAATAAAAACCATGTGGTACCTGTGAGACCACATCACGCCGCTTATGTGGAATAAAAAAATAAATGAAATAAAAACCAGGTGGTACCTGTGGGACCACATCACGCCGCTTATGTGGAATAAAAAGATAAATCAAATAAAAACCATGTGGTACCTGTGAGACCACATCACGCCGCTTATCTGGAATGAAAAAAAAACAAAAAACAGCTGGTACCTGTGGGACCACATCACGCCGCTTATGTGGAATAAAAAAAAACAACAACAAAAAACAGCTAGTACCTGTGGGACCACATCACGCCGCTTATGTGGAATTAAACAACAACAACAACAAAAAAACAGCTGGTACCTGTGGGACCACATCATGCCGCTTATGTGGAATAAAACAACAACAACAACAACAAAAAACAGCTAGTACCTGTGGGACATCACGCTACTTATGTGGAATAATAATAAAAAAAACAGCTGGTACCTGTGGGACCACATCACGCTGTTTAGGTGGAATAATAATAAAAAACAACAAAAAAACAGCTAGTACCTGTGGGACCACATCACGCTACTTATGTGGAATAATAATAATAAAAAAACAGCTGGTACCTGTGGGACCACATCACGCTACTTATGTGGAATAATAATAAAAAACAACAAAAAAACAGCTGGTACCTGTGGGACCACATCACGCTACTTATGTGGAATAACAATAAAAAAAAAACAGCTGGTACCTGTGGGACCACATCACGCTACTTATGTGGAATAAAACAACAACAACAAAACAAACAAACAAAAAAACAGCTGGTACCTGTGGGACCACATCACGCTGCTTATGTGGAATAAAACAACAACAAAACAAACAAACAAAAAAACAGCTGGTACCTGTGGGACCACATCACGCCGCTTATGTGGAATAATAATAATAAAAAAAAAAAACAGCTGGTACCTGTGGGACCACATCACGCCGCTTATGTGGAATAATAATAATAAAAAAAAAACCCAGCTGGTACCTGTGGGACCACATCACGCCGCTTATGTGGAATAAAACAACAACAACAACAAAACAAACAAACAAAAAAACAGCTGGTACCTGTGGGACCACATCACGCTGCTTATGTGGAATAAAACAACAAAACAAACAAACAAAAAAACAGCTGGTACCTGTGGGACCACATCACGCCGCTTATGTGGAATAATAATAATAAAAAAAAACAGCTGGTACCTGTGGGACCACATCAGCTGGTACCTGTGGGACCACATCACGCCGCTTATGTGGAAATAATAAA